>NW_028261382.1:94281792-94559292 GCF_051295495.1 Thamnophis sirtalis | reverse complement strand
AAAGTTTTTTTTTTCAAAAGACAACTGGGCATTCTTCGTTTTTGCTTGAAGACAATTCGCTTCTCATCCAAGAAGCTCCTTCAGTTCTGGGAGAAGCAAAACATCTTCAAGCAAAAAAACCAAAATGAATCCAACTGCCTTTTGAACAGTTTGGGATAACCAAACTAAATGAATGAATCACCGTAGACATTCCTACTGGTTTTTTCCTATTTGATGCTGAAATTTTCTCTCTGAAAAGGAATGGGATACCCAAAGTCACGACCAGTACAAGATGATCTATTTTAGTGGACTATTTTAGTGGACCTGGAGAATATTTAGGAGAGACACCCCTTGGAATGATTTTTTCCTACCATTAATCCATTCTACAGGTAATAATGGTGACAGGGGACCACCCTATTACAGCGAAAGCCATTGCTAAAAGTGTGGGGATCATCTCGGCTACCAGTGAGACAGTGGAGGACATCGCTAAGCGCCTCAACATTCCTGTTGAACAGGTGAACAAACGGTAAGGCTGGCATGGAAATGGATGGGAGAAGGTAACCTCTCCTTCCACAGTCTTGGAAGGGTATGTGAAAATCATCTTGGGAGACAGGAGGAAGAGCTGCTGGTTAAACAACAGCAATAGCAATAGCAATAGCAGTTAGACTTATATACCGCTTCATAGGGCTTTCAGCCCTCTCTAAGCGGTTTACAGAGTCAGCATATCGCCCCCAACAACAATCCGGGTCCTCATTTTACCCACCTCGGAAGGATGGAAGGCTGAGTCAACCTTGAGCCTGGTGAGATTTGAACCGCCGAACTGCAGATAACAGTCAGCTGAAGTAGCCTGCAGTACTGCACTCTACCCACTGCGCCACCTCGGCTCTTGGCACAGTCAACAGTCTGATAGGAAGCAGCTGAGCCCACAGAAAGAAGAGGGACATGGTAAACATGTCAGAGAACGGGATGCGGTGGCTCAGTGGCTAGGATACTGAGCTTGTCGATCAGAAAGGTTAGCAGTTTCAAATCCCTAGTGCCACATAATGGAGTGAGCTCCAATTATTTGTCCCAGCTTCTGCCAACCTAGCAGTTCGAAAGCATGTAAAAATGCAAGTAGAAAAATAGGAACCACCTTTGGTGGGAAGGTAATCCGTGCGCCTTTGGCATTTAGTCATGCCGGCCACATGACCACGGAGACATCTTTGAACAGCACTGGCTCTTTGGCTTTGAAACGGAGATGAGCACCACCTCCTAGAGTCTGGAATGACTAGCACATATGTGCGAAGGGAACCTTTACCTTTTAAACATCTCAGAAGGAATCCTCCCCTAGTTTCTTGGATGTAAAGATGAGATGGGGGAGAAGTACAATAGTAATCATGGTACTCAAACTGTTTTCAAACTCATCAAATTTGGTACTCAATGTATGAGTCATGGTGGTGCAGTGGTTAGAGTGCAGTACTGCAGGCTATTTCTGCTGGCTGTTGGTTGCCTGCAATTTGGCTGTTTAAACTCTCACCAGACTCAAGGTTGACTCAGCCTTCCAAAATGAGGACCGAGATTATTGGGGGCAGTATGCTGACTCTGTAAACCGCTTAGAGAGGGCTGTAAAGTACTATGAAGCAGTATATAAGTCTAAGTGCTATTGCTATTTTGACATGAAAATTTTGTCCCGGTACTCATCATTTGTTTGATACTCCAATGCACAAGCTAAAACTTGTGGCTGCCAGCTGCTTTGTGACTCACTACATTATTCCTTCTGGGGAAAATCTTATAGTTTGGTATTCATCATTTTTGGTACTCATCGTGCCTCCCAGAACCAAATGAGTATTGAGGTCCTACTGCACTTTTCAGACTTTCAAGAATATTGTCAGTTTTGCGAGGTCATCCAGCACACCCAGAAGTGCTCTCTCTAACTTTATTGCAAGGTTACACCAACCAAATCTCACTTACCCTTGAAAAGCGTTCGGAGACTACAGCTAGTCCAGAATGCAGCCGCGCAAGCGATATTGGGTGTACCGAGATACACCCATATTACACCTGTCCTCCACGAGCTGCACTGGCTGCCAATTGGTCTCCGGACGCAATTCAAGATGTTGGTTATTACCTTTAAAGCCCTACATGGCTTAGGACCAGCCTATCTGCGAGACTGCCTACTGCCATACACCTCCCAATGGCCAATAAGATCCCACAGGGTGAGCCTCCTTCGGATACCGCCAACTGGACAGTATCGGCTGGCGGGCCCCCGGAGGAGAGCCTTCTCTGTGGCTGCTCCGACTCTGTGGAATCAGCTACCCGCAGAGGTCCGGACCTTACCCACTCTCATGGCCTTCAGGAAAGTCGTTAAAACCTGGCTGTTCCGGCAGGCCTGGGGCTGTTGACCTTAGTGTTAAGGTCCAGCCCCAATTAGAATGTATGTGCGTTGTGAATTTTAAACTATTTTTTTTACTTATTTCTTTTTTTCTTCTTTCGTTGTAAGCCGCCCAGAGTCCTCCAGGATTGGGGGGCCTATAAATTTAATAAATGAAATGAAATAAATAAATGACTTACAAATAACACAAGGCCATGGTTTGTCAACTGTGATGGTTGATATACTTACATAGTATTCCAAGACAGAACTAAATAAGCCAAATTGCGGTTTACCATACTAATGCGGACCAGTAAATCCTTTACCTTTATGTCTGGTTTTGCAGAGAAGCCAAAGCAGCCGTGATTAATGGCATGGAGCTGAAGGATATGAGTTCAGAACAATTGGACGACATCCTAATCCACCATTCAGAGATTGTCTTCGCCCGGACTTCGCCCCAGCAAAAACTGATCATTGTGGAAGGCTGTCAAAGACAGGTGAGGAGAAAAGAAGAACCTCTGTTTGGAGAAGGTTGTCAACTTTTCACAGTGGATGACTTGTAACCCAAAGGGAACAAATTATAGTAGATGAATAAGATCAAGCTCTATTCTGATTGATTGATATTCAGAACTTTTTTTATGATATTACAGAGCAGCAGTAAACGTTGGGTTGACTGGTCAGTGAAATGCTAGGTAAACAGAATTCAGCTATCTGAACCAATTGAGGCTCTTAGAAGGAACACATATATTCTCTCTGTCTCTGTCTCTCCCTCCCTCCCTTTCTCCCCCCCCTCTCCCTCTCTCCTACCCCCTCTCATTTTTGCTTTGCACAAATCAAGTCCGGAAGAAATGACAAAAACCTCCCCAAACTTTCCACTTGCAAAAGGCAAAGCAAAAACCGAAGTTTAGCTTCATTCCACAATGTATAACCACTTCCTTCGGGCATGATTAAGAAGCAATTTGGGGCAAGGTTAAACAACTCTTACGCAACCCTTTTGAAATGTTAATAGCATTGATACAATGGATTGGCTTTTCCAAACTGCCTAGAGCAGGATCAGGCATCAATCCTTTCATTTAATTGTTCCAATTCCGTCTCTCACTGAAATTATAGATTTTTTTTAAAAAATGAAAACAGATTAACGGAGAGAAAAATATTTGAAAAAAAAAATTGCAAACAAAGCAAGTACGAAAACTACAACCTGTTTTCTTTTTTAAAGTACTCTTCCTTATCTTTGGGTCAGGGGGGAAAAAACCAAGTTCAAATGTTGACACATGTTGCATACCAACAATCTGTTGCAGAAGATTAGACCTTTTTGAATTAGTAATAATATTTCTTCCGGCCATCCCCGTAGCAGAATAATAACATTTTTGATAGTGTAAGTTTTCTTCATAATATTTATCTGCAGATCTCAAATCACACATGTGAACAGAACAGGATTCAAGCAAGGAAAGAATTTGGTACATATATATTGGAGTGGTCAACTTTGGCAACTTCAAGACTTCATGGCTGGCTGGGGAATTCTTGGAGTCAGGTCCACAGGTCTTAAAGTTGACATCGTTGGATATGGTTGGACTTGATGTCCACAGGTCTTAAAGTTGACGGGGTTGGAAGTCCACAGATCTTTACATTGACATGGTTGGATATGGTTGGACATGATGTCCACAGGTCTTAAAGTTGACGTGGTTGGAAGTCCACAAATCTTAACATTGATATGGTTGGATATGGTTGGACATGATGTCCACAGGTCTTAAAGTTGACGGGGTTGGAAGTCCACAGATCTTAATGTTGACATGGTTGGATATGGTTGGACATGATGTCCACAGGTCTTAAAGTTGACATGGTTGGAAGTCGATGGGTCTTAAAGTTGACATGGTGTATATCATACTCTTCAACCTTTGTGTCCCCCAGCAAGCAGTAGTTGCTGTAACTGGCGATGGAGTCAATGATTCACCAGCTTTGAAGAAAGCAGATATCGGAATTGCAATGGGGATCGCTGGCTCTGATGCAGCTAAAAATGCAGCAGATATGGTCTTGCTGGATGACAACTTTGCTTCCATCGTTACTGGAGTTGAAGAAGGTAAGACGACCAGGCCATGATTTGAACCTTAGCTGCACACTGTGATTCGTTGGTATACCTTTAAAGAGGGGGGACTTCACTGCTAAAGCTGGATGGATTATGGGATTCTGATGTATCTGAGGGCAAGCTGGACATATCTAGAAAAGAATCCCCATGAAAATATGAAGACAATTTCATAACCACCATTGCTACAATATTTGATAAAAACATCCTTTATCCAGGTCTACTGATTTTTAACTTGTCATATGTCCCAATCATGGCCAAATTCAGCCCAGTTTATCTCAAATTCATCCATCCATCCATCCATCCATCCATCCATCCATCCATCCATCCATCCATCCATCCAAGTTTTAGAACTTTATGTCCTGTTACTTATCTTCATATAATAGCAGTAGACATTGCAGGAATTGGTCACATTTTGTAGCATTTGATTCGTCGTTCTCCATGAAATGAATCAGATGTTGAGAACATCACCTCTGCAGGAGTTATCTGAAGTTGTCCACAGATGAGGTCTACCCTTGTGGCAATTTCAAGGGAAAGACATATTGAGCATACTAATGACTTAGTCCTGAGAATATTACTGGAAAGCTGATTTTTTCCAGTGCAAGTAATGACAGCCAAAGAAACATAAGCCTCCTTGGTGTTGTGTTGTAGCAGACACAACCACCAACAGTGTTCAGATTAAACTGATAAAGGAGTTGTAGATCTCAGAAAGTGGCATGTCATATTCAGGCAGCTCTCAACAATCTTCTTGTTTCCCTGCTCTAGGCCGCCTGATTTTTGACAACTTGAAGAAAACGATCGCCTACACCTTGACCAAAAACATCGCCGAGTTATGTCCTTTCCTGATTTACATCATTGCCAGCATACCCCTCCCTATTGGCACCATCACCATCCTCTTTATTGACCTGGGCACAGACATTGTGAGTTCTTGATTTCTGAAAGACAAAACTTCCTCTTTTTCATGTGCATGTTCACTGAAACAATTTGTCAACACCAGACTTAAAATCATACTGCTATCTTCCCATTTCCTGCACATACACACCAACACCCACACCCACACCCACACACCACCACCAAACTTGATACACAGATGACTTACTCTCTGGAAACAAATACTGTGGGGGTAAGACACCCCTAACACCTCCTCGGGGTGTGTATTCTGTTAAGATACAGCCTGTTGTGCCTTAAAATGGCTTCTACTGTACAGCGCTGTGGAGTTGTCATTGTAATGGCTTCACAGTACTCCACAAGGGGGCTCCCTCTGGTAAAGGGGAAAATCCAACATTAGACACTGCGGCAACGTTCATGGAAGGAGGCTTGGGATAAATAAACACCTGGGAAGTGCCGGATTATCAGCTAGTAATTTTTAAAAGGGGGAAAGGGAAAACATAATGAAAGAAGTCCTCATTTAACTGCCAACATCAATACAAAGTTCTTTTAAGTCCCTCTGAGATCAAAGGGGCTAATTCTCAGATTTTAGCTTAATCCTAAACCATTTTCCCCAGCTCTAGTCAAAGAGATATCTTACTGCCACAGTGCTAGAATTCGTCAAATTGATATAGCCAGTTGTCTCACAAAACAAGCAATATGTCACATCCAAGGGAATAAAGTTGGAGAAGGCTAGGGTAAACTTGTGGGTTCCTAGGTGTTCTCTAAACTTGGTGGTTTTCTTAGAGATGTTTCATGACCCAACAAGGTAACATCATCAGTGCTAGAAGGCAGTGGGTTTTCCCTCTCTGTTTATATAGTAGTGGCTTGCTTGCATGTCAGTGAGAATGTTCTTGGTGGTTTGTCAATTAGGTTGTTGTTTACTAGGTTGGAACTTCCTTGAATACCTTCCTAGGTTAATAGGGGAATTGTAGGTTAGACGTTCTTGGCGTGAACATAAATCAATCAAACATGTGCATATTCCTAGCAACCTCTTGTCTTTCCTCATACAGATTCCTTCTGTTGCCCTGGCCTATGAAAAAGCCGAAAGTGACATCATGAAGAGGAAACCGAGGCACAAAAAAAGAGACAGATTGGTCAACCAGGAGCTTGCAGTTTACTCCTACTTGCAAATCGGTACGATAGGGAAATTCTTACCAGAGAGGAATGGAGTAGGTGTTGGGATGGAACCTTTGTGGGTGAACACGGAGACTATTTCTCATCTTCAATGACCAGGATCAGAGGTGGTATTCTGGAGAACCGGTAGCATAAATTTTGAGTAGTTCGAAGAACCGGTAAATACCCCCTCTGGCTGGCCCCGCCCCGTCTATTCTCTGCTTTTGAGCCCCAGCTGATTGGGAGGGAATGGGGATTTTGCAGTAACCTTCCCCTGCCACGCCCACCAAGTCATACCACACCCACCAAGCCACGTCCACAGAACCGGTAGTAAAAATATTGAATCCCACTACTGACCAGGATCCTGCTAACTGAGATCCAAATGTCTCCAGAGAAAACAATGTGGTAGACATTCTTCCAATCTTTCTTTTTTTTCATCAGCTTTCTTCTCCTATAAAAGCCAATCCTGTTTTTTTTTCTTTTGCAGGCATTCTCCAAACCGTTGGGGCCTTTTTGACCTATTTCACCGTTTATGCTGAGCAAGGCTGGCTCCCTCAATCTCTTCTGCATATCCGGATTCCGTGGGAAGAGGAATATTTGTCTGACTTGACGGACAGCTATGGACAAGAATGGGTAGAGTGTTGCAAATCTCTTTCATTTGAAGGCATCAGTTAGGCTGAGTAACAGACAAGGAGAAGAGAGATTCCATTTCATTGTGTCCCACCTTAGCTCCAAAGACAACTGGTGACTTTGGGCCAGTCACTCTTTCTTAACTGTAGGAAGAAGGCCAAGTGTCTGTTGAGATTCTCAGCCATCCAGGTCATGGTTGTGTCATTGTAACACCCCCCCCCCCAATGAAAGAAGACTCCGTGACTTGAGGTTCCTCAAAGTCCCATTTTATTAGAGATGTCCTATTGGCACATCTGGGAAAACCCGAATCTGACAGCTTCCAGGTTTCCCCCACCCAAACTAACACTCAAAGAAAATTTGGGTGCATCTTATACACCGAATGTAGCCCCACCCACCCCCACCAGAGGCCAAAAACACCAGGCATGCAGGCAGCGATGGTCTGTGGCAATCCCTGCAGCCTGGAACAGCTGATTGGGGGTATTCCGGCAGTCTGATCCACCCGCCAATCAGCTGTGCTGAATCAGGCTGTAATAAGTGCTGAAGCTGACCTGACTGGTCAGAGTTTGCAGCAGCAATCACATTCAGAAAGCACAGTAACTGATTCAGCAGGATTCAAAATAATAATAATATACAACACATTACCAAAAGCAGGTTTTCCAAGGTAGCAGTAAATACAAGCAAAGCACAAGCAGTTTCACTTTCAGTTCTAAGCTAAGCCAAGCTCCTTCCTGTCTCCTTGTTGCTCACATGGCAAATACTATTTCAGAGTCCAAATAGCCCTCATTGGCTGACTTAGTTGCTATGCCTATTCATTGGCTGACCTTGTTACCATGTGTCAGTTGAATACCATGGATACTAGTAGGTAGAGGCAGAATTTTTCTTCTTATTATTTTCCTCCACAAAAACTAAGGTGCACCTTATAATCCAGAGCATCTTATACTTTGAAAAATATGGTATTTCCTGATTCTGCAGCTCCTAAGTGTTCTGACCAGGTTCCAGAACAGACAAACCCTTTGTAGGTAAATAACCACAATTAGGAGCGCCAGCAGCCCCGGCAAAAAGTCCCTCTCTCTCTCTCATCAGGCTAACAAATCTGTCCAGCAGGGAGATGAATAGTTGTCTGCTACACCTATTCATCTCCTCCCCCTGCCTTTTATTCCCAGAGCTAGGGTGGCTAAAAGCTAGCAGTGGTGGCTCTTCTGTCCCAAGGGCCAGCCAATAGATTTCCACTGCTCTCCTCTCCTCTGTATTCTGTACATCCGCATGTCAGGCACTGGACCCAGCTGTTCAGAAATGGGATTCAGCAGGTTCTGACCACTTCTGGGGAACCGGGAGCAGAAATTTTGAGTAGTTCAGAGAACCGGTAAATATCACCTCTGACTGGATCCGCCCCTATCTAGTCTCTGTTCTCCCAGCAGAGGAAATGGGGATTTTGCAGTAACCTTCCCCTGGAGTGGATATTTGACATTATCCTTCCCCTGCTATGCCCACTAAGCCCTACCCACAGAACCGGTAGTAAATTCTTTTGAATCCCACCACTGCAGCTGTTTCTCCTCTTCCTCATTAGCCACCTCCAGACCTGGGGGCTGTTGACTCTCCATATGAGGGCTGACAGATGGCCCAGGTTCCATCTCTCTCTCTCTCTCTCTCTCTCTCTCTCTCTCTCTCTCTCTCTCTCTCTCTCTCTCTCCCTCTCTCTTTCTCTCTTTCTCTCTCCTCTCATATCTCTCTCCCTCTCTCTCTCTCTCTCTCTCTCTCACTCTCTGTCTGTCTGTCTGTCTGTCTCTGTCTCTGTCTCTGTCTCTGTCTCTGTCTCTGTCTCTGTCTCTGTCTCTCTCTCTCTCTCTGCCAGCTCCATTCCCTCTTCCCCCTCGGAGCTCTCAGGTCACCCTGAATACTGACCCTGACTCCCATGCCTCCCCCTCCTCTGATTCGGCTGCTGGAGGGGCCGGCAGCTGACAGACCACAACACTGATTAGATTTCACATTAGAAGTGCTCACTGTACATTGTTCAGCCTAAAAAAAATGCCGTTCTTGTGTTGTCTAGTAATATAGGATATATTGGGTGGAACATCTAAAAATAGTTCCAGTGATTCATTTCGTAGGAATCTCTCTAATCCACTTACTGAGCTGGTACGAGTACAAGTCTTGAGGTCAACCATCAAATTCCAGGAAGGATCAAATCAAATGGATTCCTTCACTCAGTGTAGCTACCAATTTAGAAGACACTTTATAAAGCCATCATAGTTAGCTGACAAAGAAAAAATAGCTTATACCCTTGGCCTTTCTTGGATCAGAGGCAATGGAGCCATTCCACTTTATAAGGCTGCTACTTATTATACAGTTATACAACGACACTTGCATTATTTCACATTGCAGTGTTTTCTGTACCACGCCATCATCTATTTTAAGATGATGTATACAAACCTGTCACTCAACAAATAGAAACTGGCAGTTTGAACGTTTGTAGAGATTCTCAGTTATCCAGCTCATGGCTGTCCCAAAGGTGCTTTTTTCAGGAGACAACTGGACTTCATTGTTTTTTTCTTTGAAGATGTTTCTCTTCTCACCCAAGAAGCTTCTTCAGCTCTGACTGGATGGAGGGGAATGAAAGGATTTATACTCCTTGCAGACAGCTGGTCATTTGCATCCTTTTAGAGGGTCCTTGAAGCACTTTTGATGAGAAGCAAAACGTCTCCAAATGAAAAAACAGGAAGAAAATCCAATTGCCTCCTGAAAAAAAGCACCTTTGGGACAACCATGACCTGGATGATGACTGAGAATCTCTACAGATTTTTTAGCTATACAATTTGGGATGGACACCCTTGGAATGGTGCGGGAGTAGGAATGGATTTCCAGAGGGAAAAAACTGCAGACTACAGGAACCATTTGCATCACTCAGGTGACCCTGAGGACACAGATCAACCTCCAAGTGGCCTCAACGACCCTCTAAGGGGATGCAAATGACCAGCTGTCTGCAAAGAATATCAATCCTTCCCTACCCCACCATCCGGTTAGAGCTGAAGAAGCTTCTTGGATGAGAAGCAAGAGGTCTTCCAAAGAAACACAGCAAGAACCTCCAGTTGCCTCCTGAAAAAAAGAAAAGAAAACACCTTTAGGACCTTATAAAGCCCTTCATGGTATTGGACCTGGGTACTTGAGAGACGGCCTGCTGCCAATTACCTCCCAAAGACCCATTAGATCCCACAGGGTTGGCCTCCTCCGGGTTCCGTCTACCAGCCAATGCCACCTGGCTACCACCCGGGGGAGGGCCTTCTCTGTGGCAGCTCCGGCCCTTTGGAATGAACTCCCCGCGGAGATCCGGCCCCTCACCTCTCTCCAGGCCTTCCGAAAAGCCGTTAAAACCTGGCTGTGTCGGCAGGCCTGGGGTCGATGAGTTCCCTTCCCCTCTCGAATCGTGTGGCTGTTGGTTGTTTTAAATCCCCTGTACTTTTTGTTGTAGTTCTTGTGTTTCCCTTCCCCTCCTTTGGGTTTGTGCGCCACCCTGAGTCCCGCCGGGAATAGGGCGGCATATAAATAAAATGAACCTTGAACCTTGAACCTTGACCTGGCAGCCTGAATAAATATCCCAGTTTGGCTCTTGTCCATCAGCTGGAATTTGTAAACCATGGGAGATGGAGATGCTGAAGCACTTGTCCGACCACTAGCCACAGTTTAGCCAGAATCATTCCCTGAATTATTCCTAGCCGGCCTGGCCTGAACAGAATAAAATAAATGATTAATTTCATGGTTAATTTTAATCTAATTTTTAAAATTGTATTGTTAATATTAATTGGGTTTGCTTTGGGATGCTTTATTCCCTTTTTAACTTTTGCAATATGTGCTTTTTTTTTTAATGCTGTACGCCGCCCTGAGTCCTTTGGGAGAAGGGCGGCATATAAACCCAATAAACAAACCTATCCTAGACCTCAGTTGGCGATGAAAGTCTGTCTTGAGCCCAGCCATTTAACTTCTCTTCTTTCTCCACGCCCTGCAGACCTTCGAGCAAAGGAGAACCCTGCAGTATACAGGCTACACGGCCTTTTTCGTCAGCATCACCATTCAACAAGTGGCGGATTTAATCATCAGGAAGACCAGACGGAACTCCATTTTCCAACAAGGGGTTTTCAGGTGGGTGTAGATACAGAGTAACAGAGTTGGAAGGGATCTTGTAGGTCATCTAATCCAACCCCACCCACTCAAGAAAGTATCAGGGGATGCAGTGCTAGCATCACTGCCCATGGTTGAATCATAAGATTCAAATTTGAGCTCAGGAGCACCTCAAGAATGTGATCCTAATCAACTAGAAATATATAGTTCTTAAAGTGAAAATGGAGGAGCTTTGGGGTCTGGAAGAAAATGCATCCACACGCAGAGAGAAACCATATCTAGGAAGTCAAGCATGGATTTCATAACCTCTTCCTGACCACCCAACCACTTACATCTGCATACTAACATCTGTATGCGAACCTTCTGTCGATGCTATCAAAGGCTCTCCATGTGCACCTCTCATAAATAATGTGATTATCCTTAGCTGTATTTATTATTATTTTTTTGCAGGAACAAAGTCATTTGGATCGGTATAATTTCACAGATAGGAATAGCTTTGATTCTCTGTTATGGTCTTGGAAGCATCGGTGCCTTGAATTTCGAACCTCTTCGGTAAGTTTAACTTCTTGTGGTTCGGCTAAGAAATGAATCAATTAAAACAAATGTATATGGTCACCCACCTGTCATGTGGTGGCTTCTTCTTGTTGTTAGTTGCGAAGTCGTGTACGACCCATCGCGACCCCATGGACAACATTCCTCCAGGCCTTCTTGTCCTCTACCCTCCTCTGGAGTCCATTTAAGCTAACACTGACTGCTTCGGTGACTCCATCCAGCCACCTCATTCTCTGTTGCCCTGTTCTTCATTTGCCTTCTGTCTTTCCCAGCATGAGGCTCTTCTCCAGGGAGTCCTTCCTTCTCATTAGGTGGCCAAAGTCTTTGAGTTTCCTCTTCAGGATCTGGCCTTCTAAAGGGCAGTCAGAGTTTATCTCCTCTAGGCCTGACCGGTTTGATGGCCTTGCAGTCAGAGGGACTCGCAGGAATCTTCTCCAGCACCAGAGTTCAAAGGCCTCCATTCTTTGGCCCTCAGCCTTCCTTATGGTCCAACCTTCACAGCCATCCATTGCAACTGAGAAAACCATCGCCTTGACTAGACACACTTTTGTTGGCAGGGTGATGTCTCTGCTTTTTAGGATGCTGCCTAAATTTGCCATAGCTTTTCCTCCCCAAGAGCAAGCACCTTTTAATTTCTTGGCTGCAGTCCCCATCTGTGATGATCTTGGAGCCCAGTGGTGCTCCAAGTTACTGGTTAATTAAATTAGTTAATTAAGTTAGTGGTGGCTAACAACATTAAAATTACACACTGCTGTGATTGTAGTATAGTATCATTCCTGCTTTTTCAACCTTGTATCCATGAGTTATACTGAATCAAGAGCCGAGGTGGCGCAGTGGTTAGGGTGCAGTACTGCAGCCACTTCAGCTGACTGTTATCTGCAGTTCAGCGGTTCTAATCTCACCGGCTCAAGGTTGACTCAGCCTTCCATCCTTCCGAGGTGGGTGAAATGAGGACCCAGACTGTGGGGGTGATATGCTGACTCTGTAAACCTCTTAGAGAGGGCTGAAAGCCCTATGAAGCGATATATAAGTCTAACTGCTATTGCTACTTTATTTCCTAATTCCCAATCAGCAGAATTCCCTAATTCCTGCCCAACCTTCTCTTTTCTAGGGTCCAGTATTGGTTTGTCTCCGTGCCTTATGCCATCTTGATATGGGTCTACGATGAAATGCGCAAGTTATTCATCCGACGATACCCCGGAAGTAAGTGGCATAGCGTTTTAGGCACAATTTAAAGTCCTACACTTATTCCAATCCAAGCGAACATTGCTGAATCTGCAATTGTAGGTTAAATGCTCGCAATCACAGGCAATATCGCCCTTGCTAAAAGGTTTCTTCAGGTCAGGAATTATTATTATTATTATTATTATTATTTTGTCTTGGCCCCAGGAATTGCAAGCTAGTAAACCTGGCTCCACTTCACTTTCTAATAAAGGGTTCATTGGTTTGGAGAGAAGCCAAAGGCAGCATGAATCATTAAATTAGCCAGTTATAGTTTTAGATCTCTTGTCATTTCAACAGAATTTAAAACTCTACAGATTAAAAGAGTTGGAAGGGACTTTGTAGGTCATCTAGCCCACCCCACCCCCCACCCAAACAGAAGACCCTACACCATTTCTGACAAATGGCAGTCTAATCCAGCTAACATCATCTCTGTAGATATGCAGAGAGCAAACCCCATTCTCATCTAGCACTGATGAAGTTACCTAGTTGGGTCGTGAGACGTCTGCAAGAAAACAATCAAGCTCCCAGAGAGTAGCAAAGACCCCACAATCCAACCCTGATACACAAATATTTTCCCCTGTTAATAGCATTCATTATGCCAACCAACCTGATTATTTTTTTAAAAAATGTTTATGTTTTCCTATTTTTTTCTCCTTTGACTATAGGCTGGTGGGATAAAAACATGTACTACTGAGAGTGATGGATGGTATACGACAGGGGCCTTTTTTTGGGGGGGTCGCTGATTCAAAGTTGTGTTTGTGCAATATCAATTGGTAGCAGGATCTCCTCCCTGGAGGGAAAGAAAAAAAAAGAAGAGAAGGACCATGGGACTGTAAAAGAATTCACCTGGGATTACCAACTTGAATATTTCCCGTTTTTATTGCCCGATCCTTTAAGTGTTGAACATGTACGAAGTCTGAAGCCTCTTGTATATAGAGCGAAAGAAACCGAAGGATTGTCCTTCCCGTGACAGCAAAAAGGACGGCCTTCGAATTGCACTTTCTTCAAAGTTGTATTTTTGTCGTTCAGCGTGACCATGGCACCTCCTGCAAGCAATCCCAGCGGAAGCTCTCAGGTGTCGATCGCCTTGCGTGGCCCTGGATTGCAGTGTACAAATATAGTTTGATAATAAAAGCCTTTTTTATGGAAAAATCTCTGTTTTGTCATGCCTGGTTCCTTAACAGTTGGCAGAAGCTGGTGCAAAACTGAAGTTAATCAGTTCCCCCTGGAAGAGTCTGTGGGCTGATTTTGGATGCCCAACACAATTCCATGAGTTGTACTGGACTTTATCAAGAGCCGAGGTGGCGCAGTGGTTAAATGCAGCACTGCAGGCTATTTCAGCTGACTACAGTTCAGCAGTTGGGCTGTTCAAATCTCACCGGCTGAAGGTTGACTCAGCCTTCCATCCTTCCGAGGTGGGTAAAATGAGGACCCGGATTGTTGTTGACTCTGTAAACCACTTAGAGAGGGCTGAAAGCCCTATGAAGCGGTATATAAGTCTAACTGCTATTGCTATTGCTAATTCCAATTTATTTGAAGGGCACCAGGTTGAGCAAATGGATACAGATAGAGATTAACAGAGTGGGAAGGGGCCTTGTAGGTCATCTAGTCCAATCCCCTGTCCAAGCAGGAGACCCTACACCATTTCTGACAGAAGGCAGTCCAGTCTCTTCTTGAAAGCTTCCAGGGATGAAGCTCCCACCACTTCTTTTTTTTTATTGAAAATTTTGAGGAAAAAAAAACTTTTACAAATGTTTGTTATATTTGTGCTGATAAATAAATAAAGGGAGACTAGTATAGATCCATTTCAAGCTATTTAGCTCTCATCAGCTAGCCATACCCTTACTGGGAATCGAACCTGTGCTGTATTGCTTCTAAGGCAGATGTGTTAACCATTGAGCCACAGAGCTCAACTCCTTATCAGCCAGCCAGGGTGAAAGGTATCTATTTAGATTTCCAGTAAGGGTATGGCTAGCTGATGAGAGCTAACTAGCTTGAAATAGATCTATACTAGTCTCCCTTTATTTATTTATCAGCACAAATATAAAACACACACACACACACACACACACACACACACACACACAGATATGGGACACCACGCAGATTAACTTCTCCAATACAGACAGTTCCTGCCTCAGCTTCCTGAAAGCCAATTTACTTCTTGCATTGGATATTACCAAAGGCTACAGGTGGCACCTGGGAAGTGGGTGTTTTCCTACATTTAGCTCCATCCTAAAAGGAAATGTTAAAATCTGTGCTCAAATGACTCACCAGAAGAAAAGTCAGATTTCTTGTGCAGATGCAGAAAACTACTGTCATTGCCAAGACTTAAAACACTACTCAACCGCCTAAGGACAAAAAAAACATCCCACCTCTTTTAATTAGTGCACTGTAAATCCATCTTGTTATGAATTTTGCCGTCAGCCAGCCATCTGCTGCAATAAAATATTGAATCTCTCCTCTTAATAAACTTGGTACTGAGGATCATGTCTAGTTAACATGAGCAAGTCCAGTGTCCATCAAAACAAAACATAATGTCTTGGAGAAGTTACAACAGAATAACAGAGTTGGAAGGGACCTTGGAGGTCTTCTAGTCCAACCCCCTGCAGGAAACCCTACACCACATCAGACAAATGGTTTTCCAATCTCCTCTCAAAAACTTCCAATGGTGGAGCATTCACAAGTTCTGAAGGCAAGCTCATTAGTTGTAGGTTGCTTCTCTCCTTGATTAGTTTCCACCCATTGCTTGTTGATCTACCCTCGGGTGCTTTGGAGAATAGCTTGACTCCCTCTTCTTTGGGGCAACCCCTGAGATATTGGGAGACTGCTATCATGTCACCCTTAGTCCTTCTTTTCATTAAACTAGACAGACCCAGTTCCTGCAACCGTTCTTCCTATGTTTTGGCCTCCAGTCCCCTAATCATCTTTGTTGCTCTTCCCTGCACTCTTTCTAGAGTCTCTATACCTTTTTTGCATTGTGGCAACCAAAACTGGCTGCAGGATTCCAAGTGTGGCTTTACCAAGGCCTTATAAAGTGGTATTAACCCTTCACGTGATCTTGATTCTATCCTTCTGTTGATGCAGCCTAGAACTGTGTTGGCTTTTTTGGCAGCTGCTGCACATGGCTGGCTCATGTTTAAGTGATTGTCCACTAAGACTCCAAGATCCCTCTCACATGTATCCATGTACTTTTCTGGAGAAGGACCTCAACGTGGTTTGTTGTTGCTTCTTCAGGATCTAGCCTACAATCTTGCATTTTCGAGAGACTTTCCATGCAAGTACTAACCTGGCCTAACCCTGTTTAGTTTTTGAGTTGGAGGGCCCCACATGAAGCTCATGTGGAGATCTGAACATGAAAATAACAAGTTGGTTGGTTCGGTGTGAGAATAGCCCACGTTATCATAGAATGTACAACAGTGGCAATTTCTGTCCAGCGCTTAAGTGTTCTCAAGAGCCCCCATCCACACAAGACACCAGAATATAAATGACAGCCAACAGCACACCTTACTAGCACTGATGATGTTACCTAGTAGGGTAATGAAATGTCTGCAAGAAAACAAGCAAGCTCAGAGAGCACCAAGGACCCCACAGTCCCCCTCCTCAACTTCCTCTCCATAAACTCCACCCTCCTTCTTCTCCTTTCTCTCTCCCTCCTCTTCTTCCCCCCCACTCTTTCTCCACTCCACAATCCCCACTCTCTTCCAGCACTGATGATGTTACGTAGTTTGGCTATCTATCTATCTCTCTCTCTCTCTCTCTCTCTCTCTCTCTCTCTCTCTCTCTCTCTCTCTCTCTCTCTCTCTCTCTCTATCTATCTATCTATCTATCTCTATCTATCTCTATCTATCTATCTATCTATCTATCTATCTATCTATTTATCTCTCTCTCTCTCTCTCTCTCTCTCTCTCTCTCTATCTATCTATCTATCTATCTATCTATCTTCTATCTATCCTATCATCTATCTATCTATCTATTTATCTCTCTATCTATATCTATCTATCTATCCTATCATCTATCTATCTATCTATCTATCTATCTATCTATCTATCTATCTATCTATCTATCTATCTATCTATCTATCTATCTATCTATCTATCCTATCATCTATCTATCTATCTATCTATCTATCTATCTATCTATCTATCTATCTTTCTATCTATCTATCTATCTATCTATCTATCTATCTATCTATCTATCTATCATCTATCTATCTATCTATCTATCTATCTATCTATCTATCTATCTCATTCTCTATATCTATCTATCTATCTATCTATCCATCCATCCATCCATCCATCCACCCACCCACCCACCCACCCACCCACCCACCCACCCACCCACCCACCCACCTACCCATCTATCTATCTATCTATCTATCTATCTATCTATCTATCTATCTATCTATCTATCTATCTATCTATCTATCTATCTATCTATCTATCTATCTATCTATCTACACACACATAAACATATATATGAGCTGCAGTGGCACACTGCAGAACTGCAGACGATTTCTGTTGCCTGTTGCCTGCCTGCAATTTGGCAGTTTGAATCTCACCAGGCTGAAGGATGAGTCAACCTTCCATCCTTCCGAGGTGGGTAAAGATTGTTGGGGGCAAATTTGCTGACTCTGTGCACTGCTTAGAGAGGGCAGTAAAGCACTGTGAAGTGGTATATAAATCTAAGTGCTATTGCTGTATTTGAAACGATACCTTCAGACACCAGGAACCAGATGTTGAAACTTGCAGGTCCCCTTGAGAGACACAGATACAGGTGGTTTCATTTTGCAAAATCTATATACTGTGGCAGCAGCCAAACCGGTCCAACCTGCTCTGCCTATTTTATTGCTTCTGCCTGACTTGAGTTTCCATCCTACACTTTCACTTTTTACAATGTCCTTGTTCTGTTTCCTTTAGAGAGTTTTTATGGTTATGCAGGTTAGGTAAAATGTGAACCAGAGAATAACAGAGTTGGAAGGGACCTTGGAGGTCTTCTAGTCCAACCCCTTGCTTAGGCAGGAAACCCCACCAGAGGCCGCAAACCTTTTTTGGCTCGCGTGCCAAAAGTGGGGGGAGCACAGGGGGGGGAGGGCTGTGCGCGGGTGTGCCACACGACCCCAGCGTGCATGTGTGAATGACCAGCACTCCACCCCCAATTTTTGGCATGCTTTTTCCGCCCTCCCCAGGCTCCAGAGACTTTATAGAAGCCTGGAGAGGGCGAAAATAGCCTCCCATGCTTTCCCAGAGGCCCCCCGGAGGGTTGAGGAGCTTCCCTGAAGCCTCCGGAGCACAAACAAAATGGTCCTATGGGCAAACCGGAAGTTCAGGAACGGACTTCCAGTTTGCTCGTAGGGCCGGTTTTAGCCCTCCGAAGCCTTCAGGGGCCTTCCGGAGGCTTCCCTGAATGCTCTAGAGGGCAAAAAATGACCCTACGAGCAAACCGGAAGTCCCTGAAGGCTCTGGAGGACTAAAAATGGCCCTATGGACAAACCCAAAGTGACTCTGGTTTGCTTGTGGGATGGGTTTTTGCCCTCCAGAGCCTTCAGGGACTTCTGGTTTGCTCGTAGGGTCGGTTTTTGCCCTCCAGAGCATTCAGGGAAGCCTCCGAAAGGCCCCTGAAGGCTTCAGAGGGCTAAAACCGGCCCTACGAGCAAACTGGAAGTCCGTTCCTGAACTTCCGATTTGCCCATAGGACCATTTTGTTTGCGCTCCGGAGGCTTCAGGGAGGGGAAGGGAGGCTGTTTTTGCCCTCCCCAGGCTCCTATAAAGCCTCTAGCGCCTGGGGAGGGTGGAAAATGGCCTCAAAAGAAGGTTGAAGTCAGCTGGCCAGCGCACACATGCTCGCTGGCCAGCTGACAGGGCAACGTCTCGCGTGCCCTGACAAATGGCTCCGCCTGCCACCAGAGAAATGGTTGTCCAATCTCTTCTTAAAAACCTCCAGTGTTTTTGAGCAACCTCAAGATAGTCTTGAACTTGCAACCCCAACCAGCATGACTAACGATGGTGGATGTGACAGTTGCCCTTTCCAGCTGAAGTCCACCAACGTATCTTTTGCACAGTTGCGTATCTGTGTGGTCACGTGGCATAATCATGACCATCTTTAGAAGCGGTGGCCCAAATTGGCTTGGCTTCAGTTGGGCAAAACAGCAAAATGTACCCTTTAGCTCAATATTGATAAATGGAAATGAGAAGAAATATATCGTTGGTGCTTTCTTGTTGGGATGCCCAACTTCCTTTGCTGCTTTTCCGTCAGGTCTCCTAGCTGGAAAAGAAAATTGACTACCATTAGGAGGAATTTCCGTGAAACCAGCGTTTTGGAGATCTTTACTTGGAAATAGATTGGGTGGGCGGGTGGGAATGGCTCCTTGCTGATATGAATGGGCTGTGGCATTTTCTTGGGAACTTGGTCTTGGGTGGGGGGACATGACTATGAAAGCTGACTTTGAACACAGTTGACCCAACACATCAAGATGACCTCAGATTGAGAAAGATGCCATTTCATGAGACAGGAAAGCAAGCATGGCTACTGCAGAGGATGATGAACTAATAAAGGACTTGAAGACAATCATGAAGATGTTTCAGCAAAGAATGCAAGCATAAAGAGTGCTGAGTTGTTAACTATATTTCTAAAGCATGTTGTTTCTGTATTCAAACAGTCAAGTTCAGGTATGTTTTGAAAACTTTCAATTTGCTATGATCAGTACATGCTGTAAATTTAGCAGTTTAAAGAAGGAACGTGTTTCATTTAGATTTTCCTCTTCCAAAATAAAAATAAATGTTCAATATGTTTCTGTACATTTTGTTAAAATAAATTGTCTGAAATGGTTTAGGGTCTCCTGCTTGAGCAGGGGGTTGGACTAGAAGACCTCCAAGGTCCCTTCCAGCTCTATTCTGATTGATTGATAATTAATTGTAGGCACTCAAGACAACTTCTAGCAATAGCAAGAGCACTTAGACTTATATACCGCTTCACAGGGCTTTGCAGCCCTCTCTAAGTGGTTTACAAAGTCAGCCTCTTGCCACCCAACAATCTGGGTTCTCATTTTACCGACCTCGGAAGGATGGAAGGCTGAGTCAACCTTGAGCTGATCAGGATCGAACTCCTGGCTGGGGGTAAAGTTACCCTGCAATACTGCATTCTAACCACTGTGAAGGGAGGGAGGGAGAGAGGGAGAGAGCAAAGGAAAGAAGGAAGGAAGGAAAATAGCAATAGCACTTATATACTGCTTCACAGTGTTTTACAGTCCTCTCTAAGCGGTTTACAGAGTCAGCCTCTTGCCACCCAACAATCTGAGCCCTCATTTTACCCACCTCATAAGGATGGAAGGCTGAGTCAACCTTGAGCTGATCAGGATCGAACTCCTGGCTGGGGGTAAAGTTACCCTGCAATACTGCATTCTAACCACTGTGAAGGGAGGGAGGGAGAGAGGGAGAGAGGAAAGGAAAGAAGGAAGGAAGGAAGGAAAATAGCAATAGCACTTATATACTGCTTCACAATGTTTTACAGTCCTCTCTAAGCGGTTTACAGAGTCAGCCTCTTGCCCCCAACCATCTGGGTCCTCATTTTTCCAACCTCGGAAGGATGGAAGGCTGAGTCAGTCTTGAGCCTGGTGAGATTCAAACTGTCAAACTGCAGGCAGCCCGCGGGCAGCAGAAGTAGCCTGCAGTACTGCACTCTAACCACTGCACCCCCATGGCTCAGTTTCTAGCTTTAAAACCTATTCTATCAATACCAATCCTTGAATATTTGTAGCTCAGGATTGAACTGAGAGGTCCTTGGTGTTCTCTGAGCTTGGCTGTTTTCCTGCAGAAGTTTCATTATCCAACATGGTAGCATCATCTAATGTAATTGATGACGTTACCTACTTTGGTAGTGAAATGTCTTCAAGAAAACAACCGAGCTCAGAGGACACCAAAGATGCAAAGATGTTCTATTGAATTCCCAGCTATATAGTCCAAAGGTCACTTAAAACAAATCTAACTTAAGTATAGCCTTTATTGTCATTGTACAAAATAAATACAACGAAATTGTTTCTACACGCAAGGCAGGAACTTGAGAATAAAATAATTCCTCTCCATCGCCTTGAGCCCAAGTTCGCATAAGGTTATAGTAATTACTCCCGCTTAATAATGTTTAAGGTCTCCAGGTCTCACTGCTTTAGCAGAGTAAGGAGGATACTCAGAGATGATTCACACCCTGGTCAGTGTCTCTTCGCACTTCTGCCACCGGGCAGAAGACATCAAAACATAGCCAGACAATCAAATAGGTTTAAAATAGTTTTTATCCTTGGGCTGTCAGACTTTTAAACACAACCACAATCACACCATGCAGACGTGGAAACATATGACTATTTTCTTTCTTTCTTTCTTTCTTTCTTTCTTTCTTTCTTTCTTTCTTTCTTTCTTTCTTTCTTTCTTTTCTCTTTCTTTCTTTCTCTTTCTTTCTCTTTCTTTCTCTCTCTCTTTCTTTCTCTCTCTCTCTCTCTCTCTCTCTCTTTCTTTCTTTCTTTCTTTCTTTCTGAGCCAAGCTGGCGTAGTGGTTAGAGTGCAGCACTGCAGGCTACTTCAGCTGACTGCAGTTCTGCAGTTCGGCTGTTCAAATCACACCAGCTCAAGGTTGACTCAGCCTTCCATCCTTCCGAGGTGGGTGAAATGAGGACCCGGATTGTTGGGGGCAAATATGCTGACTCTGTAAACCGCTTAGAGAGGGCTGAAAGCCCTATGAAGCGGTATATAAGTCTAACTGCTATTGCTATTGCTATTGCTATTGCTAGGGTGCAGTACTGCAGGCCACTTCAGCTGACTGTTATCTGCAGTTCAGCGGTTCTAATCTCACCGGCTCAAGGTTGACTCAGCCTTCCATCCTTCCGAGGTGGGTGAAACGAGGACCCAGACTGTGGGGGCGATATGCTGACTCTGTAAACCGCTTAGAGAGGGCTGAAAGCCCTATGAAGCGGTATATAAGTCTAACTGATATTGCTATTTCTTTCTTTCTTTCTTTCTTTCTTTCTTTCTTTCTTTCTTTCTTTCGTTTTCTTTCTTTCTTTCTTTCTTTCTTCTTCCTTCCTTCCTTCCTTCCTTCCTTCCTTCCTTCCTTCCTTCCTTCCTTCCTTCCTTCCTTCCTTCCTTCCTTCCTAATTACTTGCATAGGGATTATTCTTTATACTCTTTATGCTGTTTGTATTTTTTGACATGGATGGCACCAGTGAGGCTAAACCCGATTTTGTTGTATGCATGGTGTACAATGACAGTAAAGGCTACACTATTACCTTTAGGGTGCATGTTCATGAATATATCTACTGCCCTCCATATGGTTAATTTTGGAGTTCTCTTTAACATACATTTGGTGGTTGCTCAAGAGAAAGAGTTCTCAAAATGAAGTGTGACGTTATCTGATCCTTTCTGTTCCCAAGCCATGCCAACAAAATAGAAACACATTCTTTGAAAAGAATGAGTGAAGAACACGGTGTGTATTCTTTCTCTCTCTCACACACACACACACACTCTCGTCTGCAAATATTTCACATTGGAAAAAATGTGCCTTATCTCTTTCATCGCAGCCATGCAGACTTATTTAATCTGCTCTGATCGGAACAAAACAGAGACAGTTCCCTCCCCCCTCCCCACTGGAGCAAAATCAAAGCAGTATTGAAAACCTGGATAGAAGTTCATTTAAAATACCTTTTTTGCCCCTTCTGGCCCTGTAAAGATTTTGTAAAAAAAAGAAAGAAAGAAAATGAGAGACCGCCTGCTGCCAATTACCTCCCACAGACCCATTAGATCTCACAGGGTTGGCCTCCTCCGGGTGCCATCTACCAGCCAATGCCGGCAGGCCTGGGGGTGATGAGTTCCCTCCCCTCTCGACATGTATGGTTGTGCGACTGTTGTCTACTTTTATTATTTGTATTTTGTCTTTTATGTCCCCCCCCTTTTCCCCCCCCTTGAATTGTTCGCCGCCCTGAGTCCTCCCGGAGAAGGGCGGCATACAAATAATAAAATACGAAATACGAAAATTGCAAGCAATCAAGTCCAATCAAGTGGGGATTTTTTACTGTCATGAAGAAAGATGGATTTTTCTCTCGGTAGCCATTCCAAACTCCTCTCTGAAAATGTTAACCGGGAAATATGTATATTCCTATCCGCAGAGTTGAACCGATGGATGCAAATTGAATGCGTTGTTTTGAATGAGCAGCTACAGGCCAAACTTTAAAATACTTTAAATAGGAGTATGCAGACTGAAGAAGCAAACACAAAGAATCAGTGGTCTGTATACAGAGGTGGGTTCCTACCAGTTCGCACCTATTCGGTAGAACCGATTCGTCACATCTACCAAACCGGTTAGAAGAGGTTCCACCAGTGGAAGATGCTGGCTAAGATGCTGAGATTGTCGATCAGAAAGGTTGGCAGTTCGGTGGTTTGAATCCCTAGCGCCACGTAACAGAGTGAGCTCCTGCTACTTGTCCCAGCTCCTGCCAACCTACTGTGTTTCCCCGAAAATAAGACAGGGTCTTATTTACTTTTGACCATCCAAATAAGTGCTTGGCCTTATTTTGGGGGAGGTCTTATTATTTTGGAGGTGCAGGAGGTCTCTTAGCCTCAGCCCGTCGATCAGCTGATCCAGAGAGGGCCAGAAGTTCTGTCTCTGTTTCTGGCACACTCTTGCCAGCCATTTTTGTGGCCGCCACTAAGAGAACGGGTGCGGTAGCTAGGGTTTGTGGTAGCGGCCTCCGCAAGGCCGTTCTGTGTGAATGGCAGGTGCATGTGGGGCAAATCCCCCCCCCCTTACACCAGGAAATGGTGGGGACTGGCTGTGCATGCATTTAAATATTTTGGGGGGAGGGCTTATCTTAGCACATGTGCTCAAAAGCCCAATTGGGCTTATTTTCTGGGGAGGTCTTATTTTCAGGGAAACAGGGTAGCAGATCGAAAGCATGTAAAAATGTAAGTAGAAAAACAGGAACCACCTTTGGTGCGAAGGTAACAGCGTTCCGTGCATCGTTGAGTCATGCTGGACACATGACCACAGAGACGTCTTCGGACGGCGCTGGCTCTTCGGCTTTGAAAGGGAGATAAGCACCGGCCCCTAGGCTCAGGAATGACTAGCCCATATGTGTGAAGGTAACCTTTACCTTTATCTTAAGAAGAATAAGAGTGACACATTGACTTAACCCCATTCAAAAGCTACAGTGATAGTTTCTGGCAATTGTTCTTAGACACTGCTTGGTGGATGAAACAAGTCCCGTTTCCAGGCCAATGTGTGACCTGCACATGGGACTGAAAATAGGTCACCCTTAATCTCCTGTGGTTTCAGGTTTCAGGAAGTAATTAAGATCCAAAATATATTATTTTCTTTCCTAATGCTGAATATTCATGCACATAAGATGTTTTTCCATGTTGACTTGATTGACTAATCCAATATTTCTCAATCTTGGTTCCTTTAAGATGCGTGGACTTCAATTCCCAGAATCCCCCAGCCACCCATGATGACTGGTGGATTCAGGAAGTCAAAGTCCGTACATCATAAAGGTGCCACGATTGAGAAATACTGGATTAGTCTGATGGGTAGCAATTTGTCTGCATCTCTTACAAAATGTGTTTCTCGTTGTATCCTGAACTTTCTCCAACTAACTGGAGATATTAGAATAGAATAGAATTACAGAGTTGGAAGAGATCCTTGAGGTCTTCTAGTCCAACCCCCTGCTTAGGCAGGAAACCCTTTTGACACCACTTCAGACAAATGGTTATCCAACATCTTAAAGACTTCCAGTGTTGGAGCATCCACAACTTCTGGAGGCAAGTTGTTCCACTGATTAATTGTTCTAACTGTTAGGAAATTTCTCCTCAGTTCTAAGTTGCTTCTCTCCTTGATTAGTTTCCATCCATTGCTTCTTGTCCTGCCCTCAGGTGCTTTGGAGAATAGTTTGACTCCCTCTTCTTTGTGGCAACTCCTGAGATATCGGAACACTGCTATCGTGTCTCCCCCAGTCCTTCTTTTCATGAAACTAGACATACCCAGTTCCTGCAACCGTTCTTCATATGTTTTAGCCTCCAGTCTCCTAATCATCTTGAATGCTCTTCTCTGCACTCTTTCTAGAGTCTCCACATCTTTTTTACATACATTACTATTTCTATATTAGAAAGATAAGCTTGGATCCTTCTGCAAATTTATTCTCCGCCTTGCTTAGAAGAAAATAATCTAGATACATTGACAATAATATATCCCACAACGGCTGCATTCGGATAATGGTGCAAAACAGGAGTGGGTTTCTTGCCCCGTTCCAACCGGTTCGGTTGGAACGAGGCCGGCGGCGTCCTCGCGCACGCGTGTGGTGTCCTCGCGCACGCACAAGGCGCACGCATGCGTACTAGCGTCTGCACGATGCTCCAGCTGCTCCTGGAGGATCGCGCAGGCGCTGTATGCATTCTGCGCATGCGTGGAAGCGCAGAATTTGTAAAAACCGGGTAAGGAGCGGGCGCGGGTGTGCGGGCGCGTGGGGGCACTTGGGGGGGCCTTCGCCGTTCCCGGAAGTTACTTACTTCCGGGTTCGGCGACCAACCGGATCGCAGGGACCGGTGCGAACCGGTTGAAACCCACCCCTGGTGCAGAACTAAAATCGAGCTGGTTTGGCTTGATTTTGGCTTGGTGTTTGAACTCAATCACTGGCTTTGCTAAATACGACTGCTGACCTGAGGGTGATGTCACCGAGGTTGACCAGATCTGAATACCAAAGTTATGAATAGTAAAACTGCTTTTAATATATACAGTATTTAATTATTGCTGTACAAGATTTACAGGTTACAGTAACAGAATCTTGCAAATTGGATGGGCTTCCCTGCTCTTTATTTATTTATTTGTATCCCGCCTTTATTATTATTATAATAAAATATTATAAAAATATTATAAAATATTATAAATATTTGTGAGGCTGAGAACATACCTAATACTCCTTCCTCTCCCTACAACAACAACCCTGCGAGGTGAATTGGGCTAAGAGAATGTCTGGGCCACAGTCACCCAGTTACCTTTCATGGCTAAAGCAGAACTGGAACTCACAGTGTCCTAGTGATTGGCCCAAAGTCACCGAGTTTCATGCCTAAAGTAGAACTAGAACTCACAGCCTTCTGGTGATTGGTTCAAATTCACCGAACTGGCCTTCATGGCTAAGGCAGGACTAGAATTCTCAATCTCCTGGTGATTGGCCCAAAGTCACCCAGCCAGATTTCATGCCTAAGTAGAACTAGAACTCACAGCCTTCTGGTGATTGGTTCAAATTCACCGAACTGGCCTTCATGGCTAAGGCAGGACTAGAATTCTCAATCTCCTGGTGATTGGCCCAAAGTCACCCAGCCAGATTCATGCCTAAGTAGAACTAGAACTCACAGCCTTCTGGTGATTGGTTCAAATTCACCGAACTGGCCTTCATGGCTAAGGCAGGACTAGAATTCTCAATCTCCTGGTGATTGGCCCAAAGTCACCCAGCCAGATTCATGCCTAAGTAGAACTAGAACTCACAGCCTTCTGGTGATTGGTTCAAATTCACCGAACTGGCCTTCATGGCTACGGCATTACTACCCTTCACAATCTCCTAGTTTTTGGCCCAAAGTCACCCAGACAACTTTCAGCAGAACTAGAATTTGCAGTCTTCTGGTGATTGGCTCAAAGTTACCGAGCCGGTTTTGATGGCTAAGGTAGGACTGGAAGTCAGGCTCCCAGTTTCCAGCTGGATGCTTTAACCACTAGGCCAAACTAGCTCTTTTCCCTTCATCTTCTCTAGAACCGGGGGAAGCTCACCTATGAGATGCTTTCTCAAATTGCATTCTTGCTTTGGACTTGGATTTCCCTTGTCTGACCATGTCGGATCGATGATGATGTAACGAACAATTGATACATATATGTTTTGAAATACTTAACCATTATATGGATTAATAATTAATAATGGAAAATTATTGTTGGAACTCTGGATGATTGGTGACATTATGGTCAATTGAAAATATGAATGTATACTATAAATTAATGGGAATTCGTTGTTCTAATCTTCGCTTTTTCTCAGAGATAGGTGATACTATAATACAGTGGTTCCCAAACTTGGCAACTTTAAGACTTGTGGACTTCAACTCCCAGAATTCTCCAGCCAACGGTTCCCAAACTTGGCAACTTTAAGACTTGTGGACTTCAACTCCCAGAATTCTCCAGCCAGCTGGCTGGAGAATTCTGGGAGTTGAAGTCCACAAGTCTTAAAGTTGCCAAGTTTGGGAACCACTGCAGTATAATACCTTAAAGACTCACTGTTATTTGATAGATAATTATGAATTTAAAGAAACAAGGATTGTTACAAATGAAAGAATATTAATGGTAATTTGAACACGTAATTTGGAGCCAAGGTGGCGCAGTGGTTAAATGCAGCACTGCAGGCTACTGCTAGATCAGCAGGTCAGCGGTTCAAATCTCACCGGCTCAGGGTTGACTCAGCCTTCCATCCTTCCGAGGTGGGTAAAATGAGGACCCAGATTGTTGGGGGCAATATGCTGACTCTCTGTAAACCGCTTAGAGAGGCCTGAAAGGCCTATGAAGCGGTATATAAGTCTACTGCTATTGGTATTGCTACATAATGCTCAATGACAGAGAAATATCCAGTTATGTTTAATGTAATCCAGTGATGTTAATCCTAAACTTAAGAATTGACGCACAAAAACTTGTAACCAAACGACATGCTTGATGAAATGGAGGAAAGTTGTTCTTTGTTCTTCTCTTGCTTTGTTTTGTATGTGTTGTTTTGTTTAAAAAGAATAAAAATATATTTTTTTTAAAAAAGAAACCCAGAAGAGAAACAGGTGATTCCGCATGTGCCAGGCAACATGGTTCTGCGTGCCACTCATCACCACGGGTCTAAGCTGTGTTTGTTCTCTTCCTTCAGAATATTCTCCCATCCCACTAGAGATGCAGCATGGATCCGTTCTAGATTCTAAGCGCTGTATGAAGCAATACAGAGGCTCGCATGCAAATTTCTTTTAAATTATTTACAGTGTTGTATTTTGATTACCGGCACTTAGAAGGCATACCAAAACATTTATTGAATGAAAACGGAAACAATGCGGCGATACAAAAGTATATAAATGAACATGAAACTCACAGCTGCCAAATTGATGATGCATAAAGCAGATAATAACATTGATGAATTAATTGATGTTGACGATGATTCAACTCCGATTATAGAATGCTCAAAATAGTTTCCTGGCTCACATATTTTCCCCATGAGAACGAATGCAAGAGAATTCAGCAGATACCTGTCAGCTCCGGTATCTCAGGGGCTGCCACAAAGAAGAGGGAGTCAAGCTAGTCTCCAAAGCACCTGAAGGCAGGACAAGAAGCAATGGATGGAAACTAATCAAGGAGAGAAGCAACCTGGAAATAAGAAAAAAAAATTCCTGACACTTAGAACAATTAATCCGTGGAACCACTTGCCTCCAGAAGTTGTGAATGCCCCAACACTGGAAGTTTTAAAGAAGATATTGGACAACCATTTATCTGAAATGGTGCAGGGTTTCCTGCCTGAGCAGGGGGTTGGACTAGAAGACCTCCAAGATCCCTTCCAACTCTTCTATTCTATTCTATTCTATTCTATTCTATTCTATTCTATTCTATTCTATTCTATTCTATTCTATTCTATTCTATTCTATTCTATTCCATTCTATTCTACTCTCTGTTCTGTTTTGTTCTATTCCTATTCCTATTCCTATTCTATTCCATTCTATTTTATTCTATTCTCTCTTGTTTTGTTTTATTCCTATTCTATTCTATTGCTATTCTATTCCATTCTATTTTATTCTATTCTCTCTTGTTTTGTTTTATTCCTATTCCTATTCCTATTCCTATTCTATTCCATTCCATTCTATTTTATTCTATTCTCTCTTGTTTTGTTTTATTCCTATTCCTATTCCTATTCCTATTCCTATTCCTATTCCTATTCCTATTCCTATTCCTATTCCTATTCTATTCTATTCTATTCTATTCCATTCTATTTTATTCTATTCTCTCTTGTTTTGTTTTATTCCTATTCTATTCTATTGCTATTGCTATTGCTATTCTATTCTATTCTACATTCCAATATGTGATCTATTCTATTCTATTCTATTCTATTCCATTCCGTTCCATTTCATTTCATTCCATTCCATTTTATTCTCTTCTAAATTCCAATATTCTATTCTATTCTATTCTATTCTATTCCATTTTATTCTCTTCTAAATTCCAATATTCTATTCTATTCTATTCCAATCCACATTCTACAACAAACAGAAAACATTCCCAAAAACGTGTTAGGGGTTATGAAGTCACCCACCCAATCAGTTTTTCTTGCTCTGTTTTGGAGAAACATTGGTTCTACTGCCATGGGGTGAAGCGTTTCTTGTGCCTGCAATTGAAAGAAACAATGATAAATCAAACACGGATGGAACTTGTGAAATGTCCAGAGCCATGTAAGTGAAATGGGCCACTATATGAATCAAAATAAGCCAGGCTGCAAATAGGGTTGGCTTGCAGTGTTTGGGAAACCCTCAAAGATGATTACCAACGGTATATAATTTTTATAGGTCAGGGTTGAACTCTGAGGCCCTTGCTGCTCTCTGAGCTTGATGGTTTTCTCGTAGATGATTCATTATCCAACTAGGGAACATCATCAGATGGTTATTTCTCATCCGAGTGAGAATTTTGGCTTCTGGATTACTTGGATTAGTGTTTACCTCAGTGGTGAAATGCATTTTTGTTACTACCTGTTCTGTGGGCATGGCTTGGTGGGCCTGGTGTGGCTTGGTGGGTGTGGCAGGGGGAGGATACTGCAAAATCTTCATTCCCACCCCACTCTGGGGCCAGCCAGAGGTGGCATTTGCCAGTTCTCCGAACTACTCAAAATTTCCGCTACTGGTTCTCTGAACTATTCAAAATTTCCGCTACTGGTTCTTCAAACTACTCAAAATTTCCACTACCAGTTCTCTGAACTATTCAAAATTTCCGCTACCGGTTCTCCAGAACCTGTCAGAACCTGCTGGATTTCACTCCTGGTTTACCTGGATAGCAAAAGACTGGAGCCTCGTATTCTGTTTTCTCTTATTTTTTCTTTATAACTACGATATGTTAAGTATATTGTTATGGAAGTATAAATACTATCAACATAGATTGGAGTTTGCTCAGAAGCGGAAATACACCAATGAAAGGAAGAGTGGGAAATAGAGGCAAGATGGGAAGAGAGGGAGGGGAGAGGGTGAGGGGGGAAGATGAGGAGGATAAGGAGGAGTAGAATGTAGAGAGAAAGATGGGAAGAGAGGGATAGGAGAGAGGGGGAGGGGGGAGGATGAGGAGGATGAGGATAGGGAGGAGTGGAATATAGGGAGAGGAGAGGGAGAGGGGAAGGGGAAGTAGAGAGGGAAGGGATGATGGAGGGAAGATAGGAAGTAGGAGAGAGGTAGAAGAGGGAGGTGTATGGAGAGCATAAGAACTAATAATGGTTTTTTTTGGGGGGGTGTTGATGACAAGAGGAACTGATGTGATCATTATTTGTTACTATATGATACTGGCTATGTATAGTATACATATGATTGTATGTTGTGAAAATGGAAATTAAAAAATTTAAAAAAATATTAAAAAGTCTACATGAAGTTTCCTCTTATTATTTTATGTTACCTGCCTTGGAGATTCTCAAGAATCAACAATCTGATTTTGGAAGCATTAGCCAACCCTAAGTGTCTTGGTTTGTTGAAAGTGGATCTCTCTAACAAGCACATGTCATAAAATAAACCTTTTGTTGCAAGTGCCCATGGAAAGCATCACAAAATGTTTAATCATTTTTAATCATGGTGGCACAATACTGGAAGAAGGAAGACTTGCCTACAACTCAAGAATGGACATTGAAAGTTGCAAACTTAGCCGAGATGGCTAAAATATCGGCATATCTCAAAGATCATTCAAATGAGAGATATAAACGAGACTGGAAAAAATGGATTGACTATATACAAAATAAATACGGGACTAAGAAATTCCAGATAGCCTATGCTTAAGATCAGGAATGATTTAAACTGTTCAAAGGTAGTGTAGCAAGAAGAAGCTAAGATCAATGTAGAGATGTTATTAACCTCTTTTTTTCTATTTCATTTTTTTCAATATATTTTAGACTGTGTTTGTTAAAAATCTATACCGTGTACGGGCTCTGGGAAGTTGGGGGGGGGAGGGAGGTGGGTGTTGGGGGGAGGGTGTGGAGAGAGGGGGATATATACCATGTGTTAGATTTCAATGTAATGCGACTTCACATGTATACTGTTTCTCTTTAATTTCTCTGTAAAAATAGGACAAGTTGAGTATATTGACATATAGTAGAAATACACCAAGGGGAGGAGGAGTGGGATAGAAGAAAGAGGGGTAGAGAGAGCGGGAGAGAGGATGGGAGGGAGGGTGAGAAGGAAGGGAGGGAGTGGACTGGGAGAGAGGAGTGATAGAGGGGGAGGGGAAGTAGGGTAGAGGGGAATGATGGAGGGAAGATAGAAAGTTGGAGGGGGGCGGAAGAAAGAGGTGGAGAGTGGAAGAGGTATAGTGGGTTTCCATTTTGGGGGATATTGTTGACAAAAGGAATTGCTGTGATTATTGTTTAATGTTGTATGGCTATGCACAGTATATATGTGAGTGTATGAAAATGAAAAATGGAAAATAAAAACATTTTAACCATCAAAATGTTTAATCATCCAAGCTTCCCGCTCTTTTTTCATAACAACAAGCTTACTGTACCTTCAGCCGGGGGAACATCCAAGGTTGACTTCCGACGAATCCTTCTGGATTTCATCCTTGGGGATGGTCCCTTGTGTTCTTGACAACTTCCTAATTTAGCTTTATGTAAAAGGAATGCATGATTAGTTCACCCGAATTAACCTCGCTTTTTCAACTGGGAAATGCAACGAATAGCCTAATTGGTAATTATTTAACTCAAGTTCAGTTTCAGGTCAACTGTTTAGCCTCAAAAATGCTTACAATTAGAATAATGTTGTTCGCAGGCTTTGGATATAGCAAGGAGATTGTGAGTTCTAGTCCTGCCTCAGGCGTGAAAGCTGATTGGGTGAATTTGGACCAATCACCAGGAGACTTTGAGTTCTAATCCTGCCTTAAATACCCGAGAGACCGCCTCCTGCCGATTACCTCCCATAGACCGATTAGATCTCTCAGGCTAGGTCTCCTCCAGATTCCATCTGCCAGCCAATGTTGGCTGGCGACTCCCCGGGGGAGAGTCTTCTCTGTTGCAGCTCCAGCCCTCTGGAATGACCTCCCCGTGGAGATCCGGACCCTTACTACCCTCCCGGCCTTCCGCAAAGCCACCAAGTCCTGGCTGCTCCAGCAGGCCGGGGGGCTTGTGAAATATCCAGCCCCACGGAAACTGTGACTGTTGTGTATTTTAAAGTGTTGTCTTGTTTATTTATCCCCTTCCCTTGTTTATTGTAAGCCGCCCGGAGTCCTTCGGGAGTGGGTGGCATACAAGATCAATAAACTAAACTAAACTAAACTAAACTAAACTAAACTAAACTAAACTAAACTAAACTAAACTAAACTAAACTAAACTAAACTAAACTAAACTAAACTAAACTAAACTAAACTAAACTAAACTAAACTAAACTAAACTAAACTAACTTAAAGAGTACCTGCTGGGTGATTTTGGGCCAGTCATTTTCTCTCGCCCCAGCCCACCCAACAGGGTTGTCGTTATGGCGAAAACAGAAAAAGGAAAGGAATATTATATTTGTCCCTTGGTTTGAATTTTTACAAAAATAATAAACAAAATGAATTTTTTTAAAAAAAAATATGTTTTCCAACACATCTCATCTGCAACATATTCAGGCGAAATCCAGTTTTTCTCTCCTTGTTTTATTTTCAAGTTAATTTTGGGTCATACTGACAAATGGAAACGAAATTGTTTACTGACCTAGAAACTTGGGGTTAATAATGTGCTCATCCTTCAACAGTGGCCTAAATTCAGTCTCCGAAGGTTTTTCTCCATCTGTGGTAAGAAAGCAATTAACGTGAAGATGGAAACAACTGTAATCTAGTAATCAAAATATGGTGTACTAATCAGGACTTTCTCCTTAAACTGAAAAGTATTTTCGAACGTGATTTCCCCCCCCCCCCCCTCAGATGGCAAATATTTTATTTGAATGCATCCAGTATTTTAAATCCGGTTTGCCTACTCCCTTCAAAGATAATCCCCTAAAGCTTTAATGAAATTGTCATTACATAGTTCTTTCTACAATTTTCTCCTTTTTTTTTTAAAAAAAAAGGTTGATAGATGCATATGGAAGGTCAAAATAAAACTTGAAGCAGAAGAAATCATAATTGTCCAGGTGGATTTCCAACAATTAAACAATGTCATAAACCAAAGAAAGGCAGTTCACATTGTACTTGGATTGTAGCCAAGGCTCATGATTGAGTTTGGTGTGCCAGCTTATAGTTAATTCTTCTTGAGCATGGATCCACTAGATTTGAAGAGCCAGTTCTGCACTGAATCACGCTGTCTGTCTGTCTGTCTGTCTGTCTGTTGGATTTAAATGCCACCCTTCTCCCAAAGGACTCAGGGTGGCATACAACATTTAAAAAATCACATATTACAAAAGTTAAAAAGAAAATTAGGTAGAGTAAATTAGATCTATCTATCATTCTTCTTGCTTCTATCATCTATTACCTATCAATCTTCTATTGTCTACTTTCTATCATCTTCTATCATCTTCTATCATCTTCTATCATCTTCTACATCCATCCATATCTCTCTCTCTCTCTCTCTCTCTCTCTCTCTCTCTCTCTCTCTCTCTCTCTTTCTCTCTCTCATCTATATCTACCTACCTACCTACCTACATCTATCTATCAAATCTATCTATCTGTCTCTCTGTCTATTTATATCTATCTATCTATCTATCTATCTATCTATCTATCTATCTATCTATCTATCATCTATCATCTATGTATCATCTATCACAGTGTTTCTCAACCTTGGCAACTTGAAGATGTCTGGACTTCAACTCCCAGAATTCCCCAGCCAGCATTCGCTGGCATTCGCTGGCTGGGGAATTCTGGGAGTTGAAGTCCGGATATCTTCAAGTTGCCAAGGTTGAGAAACACTGATCTATCTATCTATCTATCTATCTATCTATCTATCTATCTATCTATCTATCTATCTATCTATCTATCATCTATCTATCTATCTATCTATCTATCTATCTATCTATCTATCTATCTATCTATCTATCTATCTATCATCTATCTATTTAAGCCAAGTATCCCTCACTCATCACGAAATCTCCAGAATCATAAAGCCTACAAACTTGAAATTTGGTACACATGCTTCTCTTGGCTTCTAGGTGCTCACTAAGAAAGGATTTTTTTTTGAAATGACCATCAGAACATTAGAAATTCTTATACAGTAATAAACCCGCTGTGATGCGTGTCATCACATGAATGTCATCACTGAGTTATGGATGCAACTTGAAGGAGGCATACTTTAGGTTCAAAATCCAAAGCACCAGAGGACAGGACAAGGGGCAATGGATGAAAACTTGTTAACGAGAGATCCATCCTAGATAGTGTAAAGTTAATCAGTGAAATAGCTTGTGTCCTGGAGTTGATATAGTTCCATCACTGGTGGTTTTCAAAAATAGACCGGATAACCATTTGACTGGAATGGTATAAAGTCTTCTGCCTTGAGCAGGGAGGTTAGACTAGAAGACCCTTGGGGTACCTTCCATCCTATTGATTCTATGTTCTAATCAGTGGTGGGATTCAGCCAGTTCGCACCTATTCGGGAGAACCGGTTGGTAACTTTCTAAGTAGTTCAGAGAACTGATTGTTGGAAGAAATCTCTTTTTGTTTTTTCCCCACTTTACAGGGCTAATCCTGTAAGGAAGGCAGGAAGGAAACATTCTGGTGTTGTTTCTAGCCTCATCTTTATTGCTTTGCTTACAGAAACTGCCTCTCCGCTTAACCCTTATTACATTGTCACAGCTAAGGTGAAGCGCCCATCGACCTGAGTGACCTTGAGTTGGCCACCCAGTCACGTGACCACCGAGCCCCATCTACCCAGATGGTAATCAGAGCAGAGAACCGGTTGTTAAATTATTTGAATACCACCACTGGTTCTAATGCAACCTCAAACACTCAAAGAGCCACAAAGGTCCTACCCGGAAGCCCCCCTGTTAAATTCTGGAGCCGACTAGAAATCCGGTTTCCCCACCATAGAGTCTCCTCCTAGTGTGGCGTCCTTTTTCCTCTACCTGTCCTATCCGAAAACCCAATCAATTGTGGAGCTGACCGGAAAACCCACATCTTGCCATAGAGTCTCCTCCTGGCGTGCCCTGAACCCCCTCCTCCACCCCCCGACCGGAAGGTCCTCTCAAAATTGTGGTGCCGACTGGCGACAGGGAGCTGCAGCAGAGGGATGAAAGAGCCACATGCGGCTCCGGAGCCACCGGTTGCTGACCCCTGTTCTAGAGAATCCAATCCACATGCAATTATTCTGAACAAAGAAAACGGTATGTCCTTTGTTCTAGGATTAAGTTCTGGAGGAACTGAACAGTTTGTCTTCAACTTGACCTGTGCCCCAGGCTGCCTTTAGGATGTTGCAGAAATTCAAATCAAGACTCTTACTTGTGACACGGAGAAGCACGTACGTCTCTCGTTCTCCCAGGAGTTCTGTCGCATAGTGATATTTGTTTTGAAGTAAATTCTTGACTTGGCCACTCTCATCGGCGAGCTCTATTTCCTCTGAAATTCAGAATTGAACCACAAGTTAAGTAGCTTATATAATTGGTCCCCTGATAGAGTTACAAGGGACTTCTATTTCCTTGTTCCTTGCTTAGAGACGTATCAATCATATTTCATACACTTCCCTGTTTATCTTTACCCAACAGGCAAAGGTAGAGTGAATTCAAATGAGTTCATTATTACGGAAATTGGGTTTAAATGTAAACCCAACTTTAGATGATGTCTATTCATTCATAGCGGCGTCACCTTTATCTTCGTATCCACAGCGGTATTTCATGCCGTCGAGCAAAATCTGGACTTTGCAGTGTATATTAAAAAGATCGGCCTTGTGTTCTAGGAAGGAAGGAAGGGGGAAAAAAACAACAAAGAGTGAAGCATTTCTCCAACTTTGGAGTGGATGTCAATCAGAGGTGGGTTCCTACCAGTTCGCACCTATTTGGTAAAACCGGTTCATCAAATCTACCGAACCGGTTAGAAGAGGTTCCATCAGTGGACCCGGAAAGCAGGCCATACCTACAGAAGGGGTTCCAAAAATTTTTGAAACCCATCACTGGAGGAGAGAGATACACACACACAGAGAGAGAGACAGACAGACAGACCAACAGATACAGAGAGAGAATCACATAGAGAGACACAGAGGGAGGGAGGGAGGGAGGGAGAGGCAAAGACACACACACACACACACACACACACACACAGAGATAGACATACTCACACAGAGAGAGAAAGAGAAAGAGAAAGAAAGGAAGAAATAAAAAAGAAAGAAAAAGTGAGAGAGATGAAAGGAAAAAAAGAAAAAAGGGACAGAGAGACAAAAGGAAGGAAAGAAAAACAGAGAGAACAAGAGAGACAGAGAGAGACAGAGAGAGAGAGAACACATGGCCGGCAAGCCACTCCCACCAGGTCACATGGCCAGCAAGCCACTCCCACAAAGGAGGCCACACACACAGAGTAGGTTCAAAATTTTTTGGAAACCCACCACTGATGTCAACCCAAAATGGCTAGCAAGCACAATGAACAGCAGTCAAATTTTGCAGTATGCGCAGGAAAGGGTGAAACCCCCCCCCAATCAAATCAATGCAAATCCTTTTCCGCAGTCACAGACCAGTATCGTGAACCTCAACAATTCTGATGCATTCCTGAAGCAATGTATTAATTTTGGTTTGCTTGATAGGCTAGACCAGGGGGTGTTAAACTCAAGGCTCCCAGGCAGGAGGCGGACCATGGGGTGCTTCGATCTGGCCCATGGGCCCACCCTGGAAACAGCAAAGGACCGGCCTGCAGCCTTCCTGGCTCCATTTCCTCTGGCAGAGGGCTCCAGGAGGCTGTTGCAGCCAAAAACGGAGCCTCAATGAGTGACATTGAACTGGTCTCTCTCTCACTTTTTCTTTCTTTTTTCTTTTTTTTATTTCCTTCTTTCTTCCTTTCTTTCTCTTTCTCTCTCTGTGTGAGTCTGTGTGTGTGTGTGTGTGTGTGTGTGTGTGTGTGTGTGTGTGTGTGTGTGTCAGTGGTGGGTTTCAAAAAAGTTTGGAACCTCTTCTGTAGGTGTGGCCTGCTTTCCGGGTCCACTGGTGGAACCTCTTCTAACCGGTTTGGTAGATTTGATGAACCGGTTCTACCAAACTGGTACAAACTGGTAGGAACCTACCTCTGTCCTTCGGATACCGTCAGCCGGACAGTGTCGGCTGGCGGGCCCCCGTAGGAGAGCCTTCTCTATGGCTGCTCCGACCCTGTGGAATCAGCTACCCCCAGAGGTCCGGACCTTACCCACTCTCATGGCCTTCAGGAAAGCCGTTAAAACCTGGCTGTTCCCGCAGGCTTGGGGCTGTTGACTTTAGTGTTAAGGTCCAGCCCCGATTAGAACGTATGTGTGTTGTGAATTTTAAAGTATTTTTTTACTTATTTTGCTTCTCTTTTTTTTTTCTTCTTTTGTTGTAAGCCGCCTGGAGTCCTGCGGGATTGGGCGGCCTATAAATTTAATAAATGAAATGAAATGAAATGAAGCCATGCTCAACCAAACTTGGACTCAAAGCACAGCCTAGAGAGTTGCCCCTGCATTACCCCATGGGAGTCTGACAACCAATCAGAATACAAGATCAAGATCAAAGCACTGAGAGGGCATAAAGCCCTTCATGGTATTGGGCCTGGGTACTTGAGAGACCGCCTGCTGCCAATTACCTCCCAAAGACCCATTAGATCACACAGGGTTGGCCTCCTCCGGGTTCCGTCTACCAGCCAATGCCATCTGGCTACTACCCGGGTGAGGGCCTTCTCTGTGGCAGCTCCGGCCCTTTGAAATGAACTCCCCGCTGAGATTCGGACCCTCACCTCTCTCCAGGCCTTCCGGAAAGCCGTTAAAACCTGGCTGTGTCGGCAGGCCTGGGGTCGATGAGTTCCCTTCCCCTCTCGATTGTGTGTCTGTTGGTTATTTTAAATGCTTGTAATTGTAGTTCTTGTGTTTCCCTTCCCCTCTTGGGTTTGTGAGCCGCCCTGAGTCCCGTTGGGAATAGGGCGGCATATAAATAAAACGAAACCTAAACCTAACCTAAACCATAAAACCAGGGACTTTCAGCATCTTGGGATCTCTTTTCTTCTTCACCCAACATCTGGAAGCATGTGATCTCCTTTTTGGTTCAGGAGCTCAAGCCATGTGGTCCTGTCCACCATTAAACCATCCTTCCAAGCAGCCTCCATGTGTCAAAGGCTCTTTTCCCCCACTTGGAACTGAACCCAAGTTGAAAGAAATCCAATAACATCCTTGTTTGCTTACTGACTGCCACCTAAACATAAAATTGGGTAGAGTCCCATGGTCACCTGCTTAATGGCTGGCATGATTCGCAATCCTAATTCTGGGCTCAGTTATAGTTGTAAGCCGAGACCTACCGAGACCTACCGCTCTACATGGGGCAGCCTTTGAAGAGTATTCTGAGACTTCAACTCGTCCAGCCGCGCGAGCGATTGTGGGTGCACCTCTGTACACCCACGTTACACCTATCCTCTGCGAGCTGCATTGGCTACCAATCGGTCTCCGGATACGCTTCAAAGTGCTAGTCGTAACTTATAAAGCCCTTCATGGTATTGGACCTGGGTACTTGAGAGACCGCCTGCTGCCAATTACCTCCCAAAGACCCGTTAGATCTCACAGGGTCGGCCTGCTCTGGGTTCCGTCCACCAGCCAATGCCATCTGGCTACTACCCGGGGGAGGGCCTTCTCTGTAGCAGCTCCGGCCCTTTGGAATGAACTCCCCGCGGAGATCCGGACCCTCACCTCTCTCCAGGCCTTCCGGAAAGCCATCAAAACCTGGCTGTGCCAGCAGGCCTGGGGTTGATGAGTTCCCCTCCCCTCTCGACTGGTATGACTGTGTGATTTTCGTGTATTTTAATTATGTGTATTGTGTTTATGTTCCCTTTCCCCCCTGAGTTGTTCGCCACCCTGAGTCCCTCCTGGAGAAGGGCGGCATACAAATAAACCAAATACAATACAATACAATACCTGAGCAATTTTAGGAAAGCCATGGAGATCTTCCACCTGACACAGATTCATTGACAGCATATAACAGAAGCGAAACAAAGAGAGCTGACTTACCTCCATGAAGAACCGTTATAAACATTTCTACTGATAATCTGAAGGGAGAGAGACACACAATGAGAAAGGAGTTGTTAGGTCAAACATCAGAGAAAGCACAACATGCTTTAGAAAACGCCCCACACCCAGAAATGGGGAGGGGGAATTTACTTTTCTACCCACGGAGGAAGACATTGCCCTACTTCCTAAGAAATTGTCCTCCTTCCCTAGATGACATGACTTGAAAAATGCATTTTTCGCCTTCTTTCTTAGGTGAGAATGCAGAGCAATCAATCCAACAGCTTCCCGGCAACATCAGGGGATAAGTAAATGTTAAAACTCAGGGCCTGCATTAGGATTTCAAGATGGCAGTATAGAAATCGCATATACTAACTTGGTTCACAAGGCCAGGAAAAAGTACGACGGTTGAGCAGGAGGAGCTGCCTCACTTCCCGAATTCTATATGGTTCTCTCAAATGAAAGTAATTCAAGAATTGTTTCTCAAAATAGCTTTTCACCAGAAGCCAAGTTGGTTACGTATTTCCCCCCGTTGCCCAGTTCTTCATTTGTTTGCTCTCCAAGGGTGACACAATACCCGATTAGAAGGCTGGTAAACATTCGTAATCTTGGCTAGCAGGCGAACCAAGAGAAAGCAAAAGAACAAAGGAATCGCCATGTGTTCAGATCAGCTGACGGACAATCCTCATGATTCATGAGAAAAAAAAGACAACACAAGAAAAGGAGAGAGCAAGAGGGGAGGGAGAGGGAGTGTGTGCGTGAGAGAGAGAAGGGGCGAGGGAGGGAGGAGGGAGGGAGAGGGGAAAGGAAGGAGAGAGAGAGAGGGAGAGAGGGAGAGGGAGGGAGAGGGAGAAGGAGGGAGGGAGAGGGGGAGAGAGGAGGAAGAAGGGAGGAAAAAGAGAGGGAGAGAAGGAGAGAAAGGGAGGGAGGAGAGAGAGAGGTTTAGCGAGGGAGGGAGAGAGTGAGAGAGAGAGGGAGAGGAAGGGAGGGAGAGGGGGAAGGAGGGAGGGTGAGAGAGAGAGAAGGAGAGAGGGAGAGAGAGGGAGAGGGAAAGAGGGAGGGAGAGAGGGGGAGAGAGGAAAGGAGGTAGGAGAGAGAGGGAATGAGTGAGAGAGAGGGAGAGGGAGGGAGAGAAGGAGAGAAAGGGAGGGAGGAGAGAGAGAGGTTTAGGGAGGGAGAGAGGGAGAGGGAGAGAGGGAGAGGGAGAGAGGGAGAGGGAGGGAGGGAGAGGGGGAAGGAGGGAGGGTGAGAGAGAGAGAAGGAGAGGGAGAGGAAGGGAGGGAGAGAGAATGTTCTGGTTTGGGATTAATCCTACTGAGGATTCTAAGGAACAATAAGGTTAGAGAGAATGTTTAACTTCCAGAATCAGACTCTGAAGTGAATAATATTGAAGGAGATGACACTCCCACCCACCCAAAAAGGAAAATAAAAAAGGAGAAACAATTGTTATTCTCTTTGACTAATTTTACCAGATATCAGCTCCCATACAGAATGTGCTTTCTAAAATGTGTGTTAGATGACATAAAAACCCACAGCAACACTTTGCAATAACGATTAGAGGACACAGTTTTATTTATTTGCTCACTGGAAACTTGCACCATGAGCCATAAACCATAAATTCTCATGTACCATTCAATGCATAACATATTCTGTACAACCTATTTAAAAAAAAACAAAAAAACAGCCCCTTCAACGTAGCGTAGATTCTTCAGTTCTCTTTAAACCTATTTTGCAGAAGGAAACCTGTGCTGGACTTTATATCCTTCTTTAAAACTTAATGCTGAGCTTTTGATGACCATAGAATAAATCAACCATATATACTTCACTTCATCCCATACCTAGGGAAACAAATGACTCTTACAAAGTTGGAGCAAGGGTTTATTAAAAGCTCATCATTACGTTTTAAAGAGAGAAATCTCTCTCTTTCTCTCTCTCTCTCTCTCTCTCTCTCTCTCTCTCTCTCTCTCTCTCCATATCTCCCTCCCTCCTTCCTCTCTCTCCTCTCCCCCTCCTCTCTTCCTCCTCCTCTCCCTCTCTCCTCATTCTCTTTCTCTCTTCTCCCTCCCTCCCTCTTTCCTCTCCCCCTTTTTCTCTCTCCTCTCTCCTCTCTCTCTCCTCTCCCCCCTCTCTCTTGGAAACAGTCATTCTGGATGAGAATATCCATTCAGTTTCCTATCCTTACTTGCCATCTGCAATACATCACTGTCCATTTTTCCAATTTCTCTTCCCGTCCAATTTTTCCCCCCGATTTGTCATGAACAAATTGGCCACACAAACAGGACCATTGGCAATTATGCCCAAAGCATCCCAAGTCCTAAACATCAAATGATTGACAGTGTTGACCTTCACTCAGGTTTAGCTGCATCCAGAGAAGACCAATTCGTGGTTCCACCTCCAGGTATGGTCAGTAGCAAGAACTTTTGGTCAGTGGTGATCAGAGTGGGTTGCTGCTGGCATTGCTACTGGTTCAGTGCCTCAAAAACTTTGTGCATGCCTACTCGCTTTACTTATATGCACCAGATGCATGCTACATGTGTGTGCACATTTGCAAATAAAAAGGTCTGTGCATGCACAAAACCTAAAAAAAAAAATTCCCACTGAAAATTGAAAACCAAGATGGTGGCCCTGTAGGAGAACCGGTTCGGGGGCGTGGCAGGCATGGGTCACAGGGGTGGGTTCCTGCCAGTTCTAAGCTCTTCTACAGAAGAGGTTCCACAAATCTATAGTGCCATTTAGAACCGGTTCCAGCTCCCTCCCCCCGCCCGTCCGCACATCATCAAGATGAAGAGTGAGAGGAGGAATTCTGGGAGCTGAAGTCCACAAGTCTTAAAGCTGTCAAGTTTGAACACCCTGGGGTTTTTTTCTAAAGGGTTGGGGGTGTAAGGGCCTTGTAACCTGACAGCTTTAAGACTTGCACACTTCAATGCCAGAGTTCCTGAGCCAACATGACTGGAGGAGGAATTCTGGGAGTTGAAGTCCACAAGTCTTAAAGCTGTCCAGTTTGAACACCCCTGGTTTTTTTTTTCCTAAAGGGTTAGGGGTGCGAGGGTCTTGTAACTTGACAGCTTTAAGACTTGCACACTTCAATGCCAGAGTTCCTGAGCCAACATGACTGGAGGAGGAATTCTGGGAGTTGAAGTCCACAAGTCTTAAAGCTGTCGAGTTTGAACACCCCTGGGGTTTTTTCCCTAAAGGGTTGGGGGTGCAAGGGTCTTGTAACTTGACAGCTTTAAGACTTGAGCCATGGCGTCCCCCCTTAATTGAGATAAGTTCAATCAAAAACGGCTCCCTTATACACAATATATCACAGGGCAAGAGAGATGTAGATAGCTAGCCTCTCGCCTTTCAATTCTTTTCAGGTTCAGAAATGACACCTAACAAAAAAATAAACGAAATACATTAGGCAAGGATTTAAAAAAAGTCAAGAGTTCTAGATCTCCCTTGCTTCAGTTGCTCATTGGTAATTTCCTCTGGATATTCAGATGTTGAGCTCCTTCTGATTCAACCTCTTTGGTCTCTTGCGCGATTCACTTCATCTTTCCATCCGTCTCTCTTATCCCTACACAATTGGCGAGACCATTCAAAACCTGTGCAATAAACAGAAGAAAAGCAGATGGAAAGAGAGGCATTAAAAAAAAGATAAAAGGATGTTGAAGATGGGAAGATTTGAGTCACGATTACCTAACTATTCAAAACAACACCCCCTCCTATTCTCTAATTTTGTTGTTTTACACCACACAATTTCCAGGTGGAAAGAGTATTTATTGCAGAAGTGTGAAAGACATATTTTTGAATATATATCTATCCAGTATATACCATCAAAGAAAGTTGCCAGTGCCACGATCTTAAGTTACTGATCACATTAATACATCACTGTAAGTAATAGTGCTCCAGTCATCTTATCTCATTTCTTTGGAAATTAATTCATCGGGTTTAAAATAATGCAGGGGACACGGTGGCTCAGTTGCTAAGATGCTGAGCTTGTTGATCAGAAAGGTCGGCAGTTCAGCAGTTCGAATCCCTAGCGCCGCCTAACGGAGTGAGCTCCCGTGACTTGTCCCAGCTTCTGCCAACCTAGCAGTTCGAAAGCATGTAAAAAATGCAAGTAGAAAAATAGGAACCACCTTTGGTGGGAAGGGAACAGCGTTCCGTGCGCATTCAGTATTGAGTCATGCCGGCCACATGACCACGGAGACGTCTTCGGACAGCGCTGGCTCTTCGGCTTTGAAATGGAGATGAGCACCACGCCCTAGAGTCAGGAATGACTAGCACATATGTGCGAGTGGAACCTTTACCTTTTAATATAATGCAAGTTTGCCACCTATGATTTTTCCTACTTACCCCCAACTCTCACAAAAATGTTATGATATAAAAAATATGGGGGTCTGGTGGCTTAAAACATATGAAGAACGGTTGCAGGAACTGGGTATGTCTAGTTTAATGAAAAGAAGGACTAGAGGAGACATGATAGCAGTCTTCCAATATCTCAGGGGCTGCCACAAAGAAGAGGGAGTCAAACTATTCTCCAAAGCACCTGAGGGAAGAACAAGAAGCAATAGGTGGAAACTAATCAAGGAGAGAAGCAACTTAGAACTGAGGAGAAATTTCCTGACTGTTAGATCAATTAATCAGTGGAACAACTTGCCACCAGAAGTTGTGAATGCTCCAACACTGGAAGTCTTTAAGAAGAGACTGGATAGCCATTTGTGCAGAATAATATAGGGTTTCCTGCCTGAGCAGGGAGTTGGACTAGAGGACCTCTAAGGTCTGTTCCAACTCTCTTATTCTGTTATTCCCTCAAAGGAGCATGAAGATGTTACTCATGGCCCTTTCTGTGTGTTCTAGTTTTATTTAAAAGGATATAAGAGCTGCAGTGGCACAGTGGTTAGAGTGCAGTACTGCAGGCTACGTCTGCTGGCTTCCTGCAATTTGGCAGTTCGAATCTCACCAGGCTCAAGGTTGTCTCAGCCTTCCGTCCTCCTGAGGTCGCTCAAATGAGGACCCAGATTGTTGGGGGGGCAGGGGGCAATATGCTGTCTCTATAAACCTCAGAGTGGGCTGTAAAGCACTGTGAAGCGGTATATAAGTCTAAGTGCTATTGCTAAGTGCTATAAATGAAGAGAGACTTGCTCCTGATTGATTGATTGATTGATTACATTTATATGCCTTTTCCCCGAAGGGGACTCAGGGCAGCTCACAATTCAATCAGGGAAGGAGGTACAGACAGGGGGATAAAAAAGACAAGACATAACAATACAAAATTTAAAAACACACAACAAACCATACCCTTCGAGAAGGGGGGCAAAAACTCTTTAGCCCCAGGCCTGTCGGAACAGCCAGGTTTTTAGGGCTTAGCGGAAGGCCTGGAGGGTGGTGAGGGTTCGAATCTCCACGGGGAGCTCGTTCCAGAGGGTCGGAGCAGCCACAGAGAAGGCTCTCCTCCGGGTAGTCGCCAGTCGGCATTGGCCGGCGGATGGAATTCGGAGGAGGCCTAATCTGTGGGATCTAATCGGTCTATTGGAGGTAATTGGCAGCAGGCGGTCTCTCAAGTACCCAGGTCCAATACCATGAAGGGCTTTATAAGTGACGACTAGCGCCTTGAAGCGTATCCGAAGACCAATAGGCAGCCAGTGCAGCTCGCGGAGGATAGGTGTTACGTGGGTGTACCGAGGTGCACCCACAATCGCTCGCGCAGCTGCATTCTGGACAAGCTGAAGTCTCCGAATGCTCCTTGCAATCAGAATAGTCAAACAGATCACTGAGCTTGCCAAGGTGCTGGCTTTAAATCCGAGTCTGACAGCCTGGATCTCACTGTTTTTGGACTTGGTCAAAGGCTCAAATAAGGAGGTGCGTTTAACATCCATCCCCGTTTCTAAGCAGTAGCTTCCAAGTGCAACACGGGCGGCTGCATTCAGCTTCTATTCTCCACAGTCCTTTTTTTTTTGGACAGAGATGAAAGTCTCTAGCGCTCCCTGCTGATCTTAGGAGATGCCTCCTTTTGTTTTTGATCTCCAAGCGTCTGCAGTGATAAATGGGGTACGGATTACAAAAATGGGACGCTCTTCGATTGGGTAATGATTTTCCGTGACGCAACAAAAACAAATGCGTTGTGTTTGGGTGGCATGCCCTGAATCGCACACCTCAATTTCCCCGGGAATGAAAATTGTTAATCAAGGGTTGGGTTATTTATCCATGCACAGGAGGAAGAAGAGAGAATGGGAGAGCTCAGGAATGATAGATTTGTCACAGGGCTTAGCTCCTAATCCAATCCAAACAGTTTCCAAGTACCTTTCTTCTGGATCTCCCTCAAGGAAGCTAAGCCTGGCCAACTTTTGAACACTCAACGGTTCTTCAAAACTCAACCGAGCGGATATACAAAGCAGTGAGTGATTCTGCAGTGATTTCTAAAAGAGAGAGAGAGAGCAAGGAATGTTGTTGCTGCTAGTTGTGAAGTCATGTCCAACCCATCAGGATCCCTTGGACAACGTTCCTCCAGGCCTTCCTGTCTTCTACCATCCTCTGGAGTCCATTTAAGCTTACACCAACTGCTTTGGTGACTCCATCCATCCACCTCCTTCTCTGTCACCCCCTTCTTCTTTTGCCCTCCATCGTTCCCAGCATGAGGCTCTTCTCCAGGGAGTCCTTCCTTCTCATCAGGTGGCCAAAGGATTTGAATTTCATCTTCAGGATCTGGCCTTCTAAAGAGCAGTCAGGCTTGATCTCCTCTAGGACTGACCGGTTGGATCTCCTTGCAATTCAAAGGACTTGGAAGGAATGTACAAGTCCTCAAAAGGATCAGATTTCCCAGGAATAACAGCAAAATCTTTAGACGCTTGAGGGGTGAAAATTGAGCGTCTAAAGATTTGCTGTTATTCCTGGGAAATCGTGTCATTCTGATTCTTTTGAAACTATACTACATGTTTATTCAGAGCGAAGGTTTGAAAACAACAGCAATGCAAATACACTTTCAAGCCGCCAGCTGGAATCCTGTGCAATCAACAGCCCTTCTCTCTTGCCAGATTTTTCCTGTAATTCAGTGTGGCAGGTTGATTTCACACGGGATTCCAAAGCAATTCCATGTAAAAATCAGTAAGCAGATTTGGTTCCTCTTGTTGTTGTTGTTGTTGTTTTTTGAAATGAGCCTAATTTTCAATTAGAAATGCCAAAGCGGCAGATGGCTCATCACTCTACAAGGATCTATGCTTTGGCTTTCCAAGTTGAACAGGCCAAGTGTCTTGGGCGATGCTTATAGCAATCCCACCTGTGCCTGGCATTAGACAGGTAAATCTCTCTTGAGTTGACGTAAGGTCCTGGTGACTTCATGGATTGAAGCATGAAAATGTCTTGACATTGTTGGGCAAGAGATTTTTCATGGCCTTCTTTTTCACTGCTGCTTTCTTTCTTTAAACTCCTCACTCTGGCCCAGGGGTCACCAACTTTTTGGACTTCAGGGACCATTAAATTCAAATTTTTAAATCCCGCGGACCACTAATATGATCTGCCTAATGACCAGCTGGGTGGGTGTGGCTAGGTGGTCATGGGATTGGGTGGATGTGGCTAACTCGATGTCACTCACACCAAGGGGCACTTCTATGGCCTCTACTTGCCCCTCCCCTCCCAGCCACTCCTCGCCTGCACATTCAGGCTCCTTGGGGGCCCAAAAGGAAGCAGTTGTTAGAGTTAAGCAGCCGCCATGAGAAAGAGTTGGCAAAACAGCTCTGTTCAAATTGGATCTGACCGAGAAGGAGGCTCAGCGGAAGCACCTCACTGAGGACTATAAGCATAGGCTTTCCAAGCAGAGGGAAAACCTGCGGGAGTGCATGGTAAGACCAGGTAACCGGCGCCTGGAGGCTCAGTGGGCTGAGATGGTCAGCCAGTTCCAGGCCATGATGCAGTCCTACTGGAACGAGGCCCTCCGGCTCTTCACCACCAGCAGCTCTTCCCTCCAGCCTTCACCCAAAGCCCCCCACCAGGAGGCTGAAGCAGACTCCAAGTGAGAATTTCTGCCCCCCTCCGACCCACACAGAAAGACCCCGAAGGGGGAGATTCTTTGCGGCAACACAAACATCCATTGCGCATATCCATCCCAGGGGCCTTAGCTAGAGGACCCCTGATTTAGTGCAATATAAAAATGCAAATATTTTTTTCGGAGGACCACCAAAATTTTCTCGCAGACCACCAGTGGTCCATGGACCACCAGTTGGTGACCACTGCTCTAGCCTTCAGTTGTGGGATTTTTGGGGGGGAGGTAATCTCCCATTGAAGGGTTAACCAGATCTGTCCCTGTTCAGATTTTCAAGATGGATTGGCGATGATGCCACCTGCATCAACAGTTGGACACCAAGAGGAAGACCCTTTCTAGGGATCCCTGCAAAAAAGAGACAAGGTAACAAGGGGATATCAAATTTCTAGTGCATGCCCTGTTTTCCCCAAAGCAAGACCTCCCTGGATAATAATCCCAATTGGGCTTTTGAGTGCATGCACTCAAATAAGCCCTCCCCCCAAAATAGGCCCTCCCTGAAAATATTGCAGCTATCAGGTGACCACGGTCGCCGTCTCCTGTACCTCAAAAATAATAAGACCTCCCCGAAAATAAGGCCAAGTGCTTATTTTGGGGGGGGTCAAAAGAAAATAAGACCCTGTCTTGTTTTTGGGGGAAACACGATAGCTTCACGCATACATATACTACATCCATGTGCAATCTCTGAATCATCCTAACTTTACTATGATAAAAAGGGAGAATCAAATACAACTGTTTGCTAGGTAAGTCCATGAGTTTTAGAGTTTTCCTTATTTATTGCCTTTAGATACTTCCTTTGCTCTGAGAACTCAAGGCCTACGCTCCCTAATCTATCCCTGCTATATCCCTGTGAAATAGATTGAGGAGAGATACTGTATCCCAAGGTTAACTGTATTTGTATTGTATTGTATTGTATTGTATTGTATTGTATTGTATTGTATTGTATTGTATTGTATTATTGTATTGTATTGTATTGTATTGTATTGTATTGTATTGTATTGTATTGTATTATTGTATTGTATTGTATTGTATTGTATTGTATTGTATTTGTATTGTATTGTATTGTATTGTATTGTATTGTATTGTATTGTATTGTATTGTATTGTATTGTATTGTATTGTATTGTATTGTATTGTATTGTATTATTTGTATGCCGCCCTTCTCCGGGAGGACTCAGGGCGGCGAACAGTTCAAGGGGGAAAAAGGGGAACATAAAAAGACAAAATACAAATAATAAAAGTAAACAACAGTCGCACAACCATACATGTCGAGAGGGGAGGGAACTCATCACCCCCAGGCCTGCCAGCAAAGCCAGGTTTTGACGGCTTTTCGGAAGGCCTGGAGAGAGGTGAGGGTCCGAATCCCTGCGGGGAGTTTATTCCAGAGGGCCGGAGCTGCCACAGAGAAGGCCCTCCCCCGGGTAATAGCCAGGTGGCATTGGCTGGTAGATGGCACCCGGAGGAGGCCAACCCTGTGAGATCTAATGGGTCTGTGGGAGGTAATTGGCAGCAGGCGGTCTCTCAAGTACTGTTGTGTACCCATAACTTGGGATAAACTTCAACCTGGATCTACTCCCTTTCCTTACCCCAACATCTTCATCATTAAAAATCACTGCAGCTTGGAAATCCAATTAGGGCAGCTGTAGGTTTATATTTACCGTCTCTGTCATCTCCACTCCATCCTGGGAACAGTGGAAAAAAGCATCTGCCAGAGCTGTGATGCCTTTGTTGAGCTCTTTCCAAAATCCAGGGGTGATGCGGTTGGCTTCCTTGGAGCCTGGTACAAAAATAAATTTAAAAAGGGGTTGATGCCAATGGAATTCTCTTCATCCCCTAAGATTAACTTCTTAGAGCCGAGGTGGCGCAGTGGTTAAATGCAGCACTGCAGGGTACTTCAGCTGACTGCTAACTGCAGTTCGGCGGTTCGAATCTCACCGGCTCAAGGTTGACTCAGCCTTCCATCCTTCCGAGGTGGGTAAAAGAAGGCCCAGACTGTGGGGGAGATATGCTGACTCTGTAAACCGCTTAGAGAGAGCTGAAAGCCCTATGAAGCGGTATATAAGTCTAACTGCTATTGTTATTGCTATTAATCCTGTAAGAGTCGGTTGACAAGACCACTTTCAAAACACAATGGCTCTGAATTTTCAAAGTTTTATTCAAGCTCCTGTTTGGTCCTTTCCCCCTGCTATCATCCTTTCCACCATCCTGACCAAATAGGAAACCAACTTTCTAGCAAAAACTTCAGATATAAAGGAGAACAAATGGCAAATGGCTGAGTGTATAGACCAAATGGATTTTTAAAAAAAATGGAGGCACACCAGTCACCACAAGGTTTATTTGATAAAGGTAAAGGTCCCCCTTGCACATATGTGCTAGTTGTTCCCAACTCTAAGGGGTGTGTGTGCTCATCTCCGTTTCTAAGCTGAAGAGCCAGCGCTGTCCGAAGACATCTCTGTGGTCATGTGGCCGGCGTGACTGAACACCGAAGACTCACCAAACGCTGTTACCTTCCCACCAAAGGTGGTTCCTATTTTCCTACTTGCATTTTATGTGCTTTCAAACTGCTAGATTAGCAGAAGCTGGGACAAGTAATGGGAGGTCACTCCATTATGCAGCGCTAGGGATTTGAACCGCTGAACTGCCAAACTTTCTCATTGACAAGCTCAGTGTCTTAGCCACTGAGCCACCGGGTCCATTGGATAGATAATCTTAAATTTCTCATTCAAAAGTAATGGAACCTGCATCCACAATCTGGGATCTCCATTACGGTAGCAAAAATAACACTTGTGGACCTCCATGCAGAAACCACCTCTAGTGTCTATTATACTCTTTATTTAATCAACTCACTAAATGCTAAGCTAACAGACTGCCAAATATTGGCTCCTATCTCTCTCTAAATTTCCAAGGATCTACATAAGTATTGTTTTTAAAGGTATTGTACAGTCTTTGCTTGGAAGCATGTACTGTATCCGACAAATCTATCTGTCTGTCTGTCTGTCTGTCTGTCTGTCTGTCTGTCTGTCTGTCTGTCTGTCTGTCTGTCTGTCTGTCTATCTATCTATCTATCTATCTATCTATCTATCTATCTATCTATCTATGTATCTATCTATCTATCTATCTATCTATCTGGCTGTGTCTCTGTCTCTCTCTCTCTGTCTCTGTCTCTCTCTGTGTTCGTGTGTGTGTGTGTGCGCGCGCGCGTGTGTTTCAGCATAACTCTGGAACGCCTCGAGCAATTTCAACTAAACTTGGTATACAGATGATTTGCTCTCTGGAAACAAATACTGTGGGGGTAAGACACCCCTAACACCCCTCAGTGTGTGTGTGTTCTGTTATGATACAGCCTGTTGTGCCTTCAAATGGCTTCTACTGTTCTGCCATCAAATGGCTTCTACTGTTCTGCCATCAAATGGCTTCCACTGTATATAGCGCAGTGGAGTTGCCATGGTAACGGCTTCACAGTACTCCATAAGGGGGCTCCCTCTGGTAAGGGGGAAAAAATCCAACATTAGAAATTACGTTTGGTCCAGACATTTTCCCTCTATAAATAAATACCCAGACAACGCAGGGTTATGGGCTAGTACATGAATAAAAGGTGGTTGGGAATAGAAAGCAATCTCCAAACCACTTGAAAGAAAAGCCAAGAACAAGCTCTCCTCTTTTTCTAAGGATTGAGCATTTTATGAATGACCCCAGGGAAATATTTGGCAAGATTGTCCACGATTCAACATTTCAAATATGTCCGCAAAGCTGAACCCTACACTAATTTGAGAATGAATTCCTTAAACTCAATGGGTTGCATAAACATGCACACAATGACAGTTTCTCTGGGTTGGGCAGTGTCATTTCTTCTCCTCGAAACTCCATCGTTCTTTTTTTTGACTTCCCCAAACGTTACTCTTTGAGATCAAGCCTTTCCCAGGGACGCTAAGCCCTTCATTAATCAAAGTTGGGCAAGAGTGAGAAGAGCATTCCAGAAGAGCTTGTGAAAAGACAAAGAAAGTGTTCAAAGGCAAAGTGCCTTTTGTTTCCAATGTTACCTAAGATGCAAAGCAGATAAAAGAGGACAAGCAAGTTATAGAAACCCCAGCAGTGAAGAACGGCTTCCTAAACAGGATCCAGAAATAATCCCAGGATCTAATTACACACGGAGGACGTCAGTCAATCAATCACAAGGTGGAATGGCCTGGGACGAGGCTTGGTGGGGCAATACTTTGTCATCCTTGCATTTGATAGAAATTCCTGTGCGAATTTCCTATTAAAGGATTTCATGCTGCAAAATAAAATATGCATGGTAATACGAATATGATGGTTACCAGAAATGAAATCCTCGTGTTGAACTCCATGGTGGCTGCAATTCAAGGAGCTCAAGGCCCTTGAATTATTTCCCAAGGTAATAAGTATAATCTTTATTGTCATTGTACTTAAATACAATGAAATTGGTTTTAACCTCACGGGTGCAAAATTATAGCAGAAACGAAAAAAGAAAGAACAAGGAAAAAAAACCTAGCGTGTGCATGGAATGATTGTGGTTGCATTTAAAAGTCTCACAGCCCAAGGATCGAAACTATCTTTAAACCTGTTTGTTCGGCTGGCTATACTTTGATGGTAGAAGTGCAAAGAGACACTGACCAGGGGGTGAATAATCTCTGAGTATCGTCCTTACTCTGCTAAAGCAGCGAGATCTGGCAATGTCATCCAGTAATAATATTTAGGCTCAGATTAGTACTTTATAATATGAAGTTTATTATATTATATTATATTATATTATATTATATTATATTATATTATATTATATTGTATTGTATTGTATTGTATTGTATTGTATTGTATTGTATAATTATATTATACTATATTATATATTTATTGTATTGTATTGTATTATTATATTTATTATATATTATATTATATTATATTATATTATTATATTATATTATATTATATTATATTATATTATATTATATTATATTATTATATTATATTATATTATATTATTATATTATATTATATTATATTATATTATATTATATTATATTATATTATATTATATTATATTATATTATATTATATTATATTATATTATATTATATTATATTATATTATATTATATTATATTATATTATATTATATTATATTATATTATATTATATTATATTATATTATATTATATTATATTATATTATATTAATTATATTTATTATATTATATTATATTATATTATATTATATTATATTATATTATATTATATTATATTATATTATATTATATATATTATATATATTCTATTCTATTCTATTCTATTCTATTCTATTCTATTCTATTCTATTCTATTTATTGTATTGCATTGCATTGCATTGTATTGTAGTCGCCTAAAATTTACTCAACATTAAGAAAACTAAGATCAGGGCATCAGCCCCCTCAATTCCTGGCAAATAGATGTGAAAGAAATGGAGGTAGTGACAGATTTTATTTTCCTGGGCTCCAAGATCACTGCAGATGGGGACTGCAGCCAAGAAATTAAAAGATGCTTGCTCCTAGGGAGGGAAGCTATGGCAAATCTATACAGCAGACTAAAAAGCAGAGACATCACCCTGCCAACAAAAGTGTGTCTAGTCAAGGCTGTGGTTTCCCCAGTTGCAGTGGATGGCTGTGAAGGTTGGACCATAAGGAAGGCTGAGAGCCAATGAATGGAGTCCTTTGAACTCTACTGTGAATCATTTGTTAGCAAAACCAGGATGGAGACAAACTGAATCAGGCCCAGCTCTTCCTCATCTAATATTTTCAAGGAGTGAGGCCAAATGAGCATCTCCAAAGTTGAAATTCCATCCCATTTGGCCAGAAGCATGTCATAGAAGTTGAAAGGAGATGTTTCAGAGGAGGTGGAAAAAAAACCTGCTAGTAGAAGGGAAGAGGTAGCTCAGGGTTGAACTGTGAGGTCTTTGATACTCTCTAAGTTTGGTTGTTTTCTTGCATTACCCATTGCTACCCTGTTTACCCCAAAATAAGGCCTCCCTAGATAATAAGCCCCATCGGGCTTTTGAGTGCGTGCATTAAAATAAGCCCTCCCCCGAAAATAAGCCCTCCCCAAAAATATTGCAACACGGCACCAGCCATGAGGGGACAATACTCGCCGTCTCCTGCACCTCAAAAATAATAAGACCTCCCCGAAAATAAGGCCAAAAGCTTATTTCAGGGCTCAAAAGAAAATAAGACCCTGTCTTATTTTGGGGAAAACATGATACCACTGATGATGATACCTAGTTGGGTAACGTCACGTCTGCAAGGAATAACCAAGCTCATAGAAAAATTGGTTCAGTGGTCACCTGATCTACCATTTGATGCTAAAGATGCCCTCTTGGAGGCATCTCCCCGCTAGAGTTAAGAGAGTTGCGGGCACCAATCATCTAAGCTCATGAATACCCCTGCATTATACCTGCTTTGATGTGTGCCATGGCATTCAGCAACACTGCCACAAATGCCCCAGCATTCTCCAGGTGTGATGAAAGAATGTAGAGGAAATGGTTGCTAGCGTCATAGTGCCAATCTTTGGTGAGCCAAGTGGCCGCCTGATCTCCCTTGGAGTGCTGTTGAGGGATGGCGTCAGCCAATAGGAGTGCCAATGCTGGCAAAGAGAAGACTCTTCCCATCAGGTGTGCCACGGTGCAGCCAAAGCGATAAACCACAAATCGCTGAGGTGATAAACCAGCTATGTTGGTGGTGACCAAGGTATTTTTGCTGGTCCCCAAAGAAAGGCGGTTGTCATCTTCTCCGGTTGTTCCTGGGATGACAATGACATGGATTAGAATTAATTGAACTCATTTGTTTCTGAAACCCTCCATCTGCTCAGACTCCTGGGATTTGGTTTCATCCCCAAACCAGTGGTTGAAATTTTTTAGTACTGATTCTTTGGGCGTGGCATGGTGGGCATGGTGTGGCTTGGTGGGTGTGGTTTGGTGGGTGTGGCAGGAGAAGGATACTGCAAAATCTCCATTCCCACCCTACTCTGGGGCCAGCCAGAGGTGGCATTTGACAGTTCTCTGAACTACTCAAAAATTTTTGCTACCGGTTCTCCAGAACCTGTCAGAACCTGCTGGATTTCACCCCTGCCCCCAAACCCCCAAAACTTTAACCTTAGACTGTCTCCTGTTGACCCCACCCCCCCATTTCTAAGAGGTCTGTAAGGGGCGTGCATATGCACACCAACGTGCCAAACTTCCCTGTCCTAATGTTCCTTTTTATCCGTACCCATCTCATGTATTCATAATCGTATTTATACTTATGTCTGTTATCTAATACACGCTTGATGAAATAAATAAATAAATAAAACATTTGTTGCACAAACAAGGCATTTGAGTTTTGCTCGAAGGCTTGAAGCGAAAATCGACCACTCCATGTTCTAGCTGATGGCCACAAATGCGGGAGAGATCTACATTTCCTAAAATATGCATTTGAGACAAATATAGAGTTCTGGTATTTAAAATCCGCTATCACCGACTGGAAATCGGAGGCACTTTGCTAATATTGGACAGGACTACAGAGAAGAATGAAACGGTTTCCATTCAGTTTTTCTAGATGACAGACAGTGGCGAGTTCCAACCAGTTCAGACCGGTTCAGCCAAAACGGTAGTGGTTTGGTGGCCTGGGTCGCTGGAACCGGCAGCGACCTAGGCCTGCCACGCCCCCAAACCGGTTCCCCCCATGACGCCATCAGCGGAGCCATCTTATTAATTTTTTTAGTTCTGTGCATGTGCAGAACAATTTTAATTCAAGGTTCAAGGTTCAAGATTCATTTTATTTATATGCCGCCCTATTCCCGGCGGGACTCAGGGCGGCACACAAACCCAAGGAGGGGAAGGGAAACACAAGAACTACAACAAAAAGTACAGGGAATTTAAAACAACCAACAGCCACACGATTCGAGAGGGGAAGGGAACTCATCGACCCCAGGCCTGCTGACACAGCCAGGTTTTAACGGCTTTTCGGAAGGCCTGGAGAGAGGTGAGGGTCCGAATCTCTGCGGGGAGTTCGTTCCAAAGGGCCGGAGCCGCCACAGAGAAGGCCCTCCCCCGGGTAGTAGCCAGATGACATTGGTTAGTAGAGGGAACCCGGAGGAGGCCTAATCTGTGTGATCTAATGGGTCTTTGGGAGGTAATTGGCAGCAGGCGGTCTCTCAAGTACCCAGTCCAATACCATGAAGGGCTTTGCACTGAGCATTAAGAGGGGTGGTGGTGAAGCACACACATGAGCCAACGGAAGTAGTGGCTTCCAGAAACCCCACCCCACCCCGGTGACAAATGGAATCTAATGACATCTGGAAGGGGACAAATGCTCCGGGATCAAATGAAAAACCCCTACCTTCATCTTTACACCCACGGGAGGAGGAAGAGGAGGAAGCACGTATTCCACTGTTTTTCAGCAAGAGCTGCTGCAGAAAGTGGGTGTTCTGGGGAGGATAAACCATTTTAAGAAATCATTGTCTCGTAATGGAAATTATAGTGGAGGTTCTTGCAAGAATGCTTTCATCCTTACCATGCATTGCTTCTCCACTGCAGCCCGTTGGCTTTTCTCCAGACTGAAATCCTCAGCACCATCACATTTGTAGCCCTTTTCTGGTTTCATGGCTATTTTCTGGTATTGGATTTTTTGCAGCAAAATTCCCAGGATTTTCATTAATTCGGTAGCCTCCTGCCACTCGGCGCCTAAGACAAAACTCAGGAAATTGACTGGATTGCTGTGAAGGGAAGCCTCTGAGCACTTTCCTCACGTGAACTTTGGATTCATGTGTATTTTCTCATGTGAACCTTTCCTGGGGAATGAGAATATATTTGGTATTCTACGGTCCTCTCCAAGGATAATAGCAGCAACATAGAAAGATTTCAACAACGGAAATGGGCAATGTGGCTTTAAAAAAACCTGTGCCTCCCCCTTCCATCCTATTATAGGCAGATTTTAAATGGGATTAGTTGTCTGGACCAGACTGGAAAATTTAGAGATCTTTGTAACAGTGGTGGGATTCAAATTTTTTACTACCGGTTCTGTGGGCATGGCTTGGTGGGCATGGCAGGGGAAGGATACTGTAAAATCCCCATTTCCTCCCCACTCCAGGGGAAGGATACTGTAAAATTCCCATTCCCTCTCCACTCCAGGGGAAGGATACTTCAAAATCTCCCTTCCCACCCAACTCCAGGGGAAGGATACTGCAAAATCCCCATTCCCTCTCCACTCCAGGGGAAGGATACTGTAAAATTCCCATTCCCTCTCCACTCCAGGGGAAGGATACTTCAAAATCTCCCTTCCCACCCAACTCCAGGGGAAGGATACTGTAAAATCCCCATTTCCTCCCCACTCCAGGGGAAGGATACTGTAAAATTCCCATTCCCTCTCCACTCCAGGGGAAGGATACTTCAAAATCTCCCTTCCCACCCAACTCCAGGGGAAGGATACTGCAAAATCCCCATTCCCTCTCCACTCCAGGGGAAGGATACTGCAAAATTCCCATTCCCTCTCCACTCCAGGGGAAGGATACTTCAAAATCTCCCTTCCCACCCAACTCCAGGGGAAGGATACTGCAAAATCCCCATTCCCTCTCCACTCCAGGGGAAGGATACTGCAAAATTCCCATTCCCTCTCCACTCCAGGGGAAGGATACTTCAAAATCTCCCTTCCCACCCAACTCCAGGGGAAGGATACTGCAAAATCCCCATTCCCTCTCCACTCCAGGGGAAGGATACTGCAAAATCCCCATTCCCTCCTCACTCCAGGGGAAGGATAATGTAAAATCTCCATTCCCTCCTCACTCCAGGGAAAGGATACTGTAAGATCTCCATTCCCTCTCCACTCCAGGGGAAGCATACTGTAAAATCTCCCTTCCCACCCCACTCCAGGGGAAGGATACTGCAAAATCCCCATTCCCTCCCCACTCCAGGGGAAGGATACTGCAAAATCCCCATTCCCTCTCCACTCCAGGGGAAGCATACTGTAAAATCTCCCTTCCCACCCCACTCCAGGGGAAGGATACTGCAAAATCCCCATTCCCTCCCCACTCCAGGGGAAGGATACTGCAAAATCTCCATTTCATCCCCACTCCAGAGAAAGGATAATGTAAAATCTCTATTCCCTCCACACTCCAGGGGAAGGATACTGCAAAATCCCCATTCCCTCCTGATCAGCTGGGACTTGGGAGGCAGAGAATAAATGGGGGCAGGGCCAGCCAGAGGTGGTATTTACCATTTCTCTGATCTACTCAAAATTTTCGCTACCGGTTCTCCAGAACTGGTCAGAACCTGCTGAATACCACCCCTGCTTTGTAATTGTTAATTAGCTATATTTCCCACCTGAGTAGCCCATTGCTTTCAAGACCCCGGATGATTTCGTTGGAGAATTCTCACTCTCTTGGATCCCCTTATTTGAGATGACCTCTTCAGAGCCCTTAAGTCTGTTCAAATCCACTTCCTGTATCATATCCTGAAATCAGAAAACAATATTTTGCAACTCATACACAGAACAACGGTAAGATTATGCATGCACGTGTATTAATGTAATGCTACATTATATCCTGGATCTTCACCAGGTGATTTAGTTCCCTGGTAAAAGTCCCCATTTTTGTCAAAGCTAGGGTTGTGAATTGAATTGAATTGAATTGAATTTTATTATTTGTATGCCGCCCTTCTCCGGGAAGGACTCAGGGCGGCGAACAATTCAAAAAGGGGAAAAGGGGAAAAGGGGAACATAATACAAAATACAAATAATTAAAAAAGCAAGAATCACGCAACCACACAATGATGTTGCATTTTATTGAAATTACTTCCTTGCCTAGTGGTCAGGTGTGGGAAACCAAGGACAGCATGAGTAAATGCTCAAAGTAGTTTCTTTATCAATTTTCGCCCAATAGAGAGAATCTTGCCGGAGTAAAGCACACTCTGCATAAATCTCTGATAAACGCTGTCAAGAATTAGGGAGGAGCTCTTTCTGCATCTCTTCCTGCATAGCAACGATTCAAGACTGATGTATCTCTACTTCTTCCCGAAACACAGCCTTGGATTCCACCACATCATCTCTTATGAGCATCCGCAGGAAAAGGGGGAAGAAAGTTACATCACTAGCATCAAAACATCCTTGTGCAAATAATGCAACTTTCATCATCCTCATTGCTAATATTTATGTGATGATGTCATGACCCACGCAACATCATCGTGGTTTGCACTGGAGGCTGATGCTAGCCCAGCATTGCAACTTTTTCTAATTCCAACTTTTCCAGATGTTTTGGGATACAGTTCCCAGCATTGTCGGTTCTTGTGGGAAATAGTGTGTGCTTCCTGCTTCAAAATACTGACCCAAAGACTTTGAATTTTCTGACCGATTCCTCGATAAAACACTGAGACTTCAGCCCGGTGTTTGGCAAGCTGGGATGCCAGATGCAAATTCTGATCTTCTAGTTTGTCATACAAGGTGCGTACACTGAAATCTTCCAGATTTTTCACTGCGAACTGGTTACCGCCTGAAAGATACATTTGATATCAGCCTTCTTAGCACCTCCAAGACCAGAACAGGACAGGAAGAAATGATTAAATGAAGGAGGCAAGCTTCCAGATCCTCTCACAGATCATAGGTGGTCTCAGTTGTATTGATCTTCCCCCCTCCCCTGCCCCACATATTGAGGTTCTTGCGGTACGAAACTTGGATATTTATTTATTAAACTTATCTGCCGCTCATCTTTCTGATCAAAGAGATATATCTGGGATCAGATTTTGAAGGTAGAACACCAGGAGGATAACATAGATAACTAGGGTCAACTTTTAAGTGGACATTTCACAAAACGTGGCTCAAGTTGTTCTGACCAGGAGCACGAAGCCGAGTCCTCATCCTGATAAACCCCTTTTATTTAATTAACAGTGAATTCCTCTCCAGCAAAGTCTTTCCTCTCCCACAATCTTTCAAGATAGTTCACAGTGACCGCCTTTTGTAAGGCTTGGAGAGTGGCCGGGCCAATTTCTTTCAGGCATGACAATACTTGGCAAGAATGCAGGAATGAACTAAATGTCTCCTGCAAACTCCACTCCACTTTTGCTCCTCTTTTATTATCTATGGGAGGGGCCATTCACCATCCACCTGTGGCCTTACTCCCAAGTCAACCCTTGTTTCTTAGCTGTTCCCTTCTCCTGGCAGCTCTGTGCAGGGACAAATCGGGAACAGGCTCTAACTGTTCGTCTGCCTCACAGATGTCTGACTCCGAAGGCAGCTGATAACTGGCATACGGCCCTGGCCCCCTCTCTGTCTCCAACACAGAGCCCTCATCAGAGCCTTCCCCAGAGTCCAGGACTGGCCCACGTTCCTCCCCAACTTCCTCACTGTCTAATGCTGCCAGCTCTGCTGGCGGGCTACAACACAAGTACCTCAAAATCTGATCTAACTTTGCATCCGGAAAGCCATAATCGAGGTTAAAGACCGTGGAAATTATGAATCATCACTGATTTTTAAATGCTATGAAATCTTTTCAACATAGCAAGCTCTTTGGCTTATATTCATTTCTATGGAGCAGGCTCATAGCAAATATTTGCTTCTTATTGCTGAAATTTATAAGAGCAATCGTAATTTGTACAAGAATTGACATAATCTGGAAGGACAAAGTTTTTCCATGGCCACACTTGAAAGTCATCGATGGTTCCAAACTACTCTTGAAGCGCTTGATAGGGGATTCAGAGATTGCTCCTGAGATCTGAGCAAGAAATGAACAAATAGAGAGAAATAAACAAATAGAATCGACAGGATGATTAGGAAAAGAAAAAACTTCCTCCCCTAGTGTGAATTACAGACTATCTTAAGCAAAGGTCTTTTCCTAAGAGTAGAAATGCTACCATCTGCTGGATGAAGCTTTCCTTCGCCACCACTGGAAAATGTTGAAGATCTCAGAGTTTTTAAAAATAGTCTTCAGCTTATGATCATTTATTTAATCACTTGTTGTGGCTTGCCAGTGGATCTGGCAGCAGATTCGGACATGAGGAGGTTGGGTAGGAACATGGGCCAGTCCTGGAGTCTGGGGAAGGTTCAGATGAGGGCTCTGTGTCGGAGGCAGAAATGGGGCCACAGCCGACTGACAGTTATCAGCTGCCTTCAGAGTCGTACATCATTGGGGCAGAAGAACAGCTGGAGCCTGTTCCCAGTGTGCGCATGCGCAGAGCTGCCCGGAGAAGGGAACAGCTAAGGAACAAGGGCCGACTCAGGAGTAAAGCCACAGGTGGACGATGAATGGCCACTCCCATAGGGAATAAAGAGGAGCGAAAGGGGAGTGGAGTTTGCAGGAGACAATTAGTTCAATTCATTAGGGTGAAGATCCGTTCCTAACTTCATGCCAAGTAATTGCTGCTACAGCGTGGCATTTGGAAGATATCAGCCTGGCAGTTCTCCAAGCCTGATCAAGGTCTGTAGTTGTGAAATCTCTTGAAAGAATGTTGGCCAGGACTTTGCTGGAGAGGAATTCCCTTTAACCTAAATAAAAGGGGTTTTATCGGGACGAGGAGTCAGCTTCGTGCTTTTGGGAAGCCTAGGTCAGGACATCCCCATTCAAAGTTACAAGGCCAAAAAAAATGATTTATGACTGGTCCTCGTTCGTATGACTGTTGCCGCATCCCCATGGTCACATGATCAAAAGTCACACTCTGGGAAACTGGCAAGTAGTCCCAGATGGTGGCGCAGTGGTTAAATGCAGCACTGCAGGCTACTTCAGCTGACTGCAGTTCTGCAGTTCGGCTGTTCAAATCTCACTGGCTCAGGGTTGACTCAGCCTTCCATCCTTCCGAGGTGGGTAAAATGAGGACCCGGATTGTTGTTGGGGGCAATATGCTGACTCTGTAAACCACTTAGAGAGGGCTGAAAGCCCTATGAAGCGGTATATAAGTCTAACTGCTATTGCTATGGTTTCAAAACTCGGGTCACATGATCCTCATTTACAACTTTGCTAGGGGACTTTCAAAGAAAGTCAAGGAGAGAAGCTGGATAGAATAGAATAGAATAGAATAGAATAGAATACAATACAATACAATAACAGAGTTGGAAAGGACCTTGGAGGTCTTCTAGTCCAACCCCCTGCCTAGGCAGGAAACCCTATACCGTTTCAGACAAATGGCTATCCAACATCTTCTTAAAGACTTCCAGTTTTGGGGCATTTACAACTTCTGGAGGCAAGTTATTCCACTTAACAACAATGCATTAGAATGAGCTTCCACCTGGCAGGTATGAACTCCAACAGCATATGGGACATCTGGAAATATTGAAACCTGTCTCAAAGCCATATTAATAATGTGCAATCTTACTGTATGGAAATAAGGGCTGAAGAATGGAGAGGAAGGCTCCACACCCTTCTTATTGCTTAGTCCCTAAGCAACACTGGAAAAGTACATTCCTGGTCCCAGTTATGCAACGGGCCGAAGAGCTGATGCGACTTGCAAAGTATGAACAAAGCGCTTCGATTCAAATCGCATGCACAACGATCACCATGAATCGTTGTGGCTTTACCAATTGCAATTTGGTTTTGGAAATGTTAAGGTAAAACTATATATACAAGAAGGCATGCGCGAGAGGCCTCTCTCTGGGCGCATGCACCAGGGGTGGGTTCTGGCTGGATTGACTTCCGGTTTGCTTGTGTGGTGCTTTGCGTGCACGTGCTGGATGTGCGCTGGGTGTGCATGCGCAGTTCAACTAAAATTGTTCTGCGCATGCACAGAACTCAAAAACAAGAGGGTGGCAGTGCCAGCAGCAAAGAGGGAACCAGTTCAGGGGCGTGGCAGACCTGTGTGACTGCCGGTTCCAGAGACCCAGGCTGCCATACGGCTACAGGCTCAGCCGAATGTGCATGTGATATGCACATTCCCACATGCAAACTGAATGACGCATTGAACAGCACAACCAAGAAGCTGGCAGGTCACCATCTGCTCAGTGTAGTATGGACTGGACCAGGGGTGTCAAACTCGATTTCATTGAGGGCCATGGGGGAGGGTTGCGCATGGCAAGCTTGACATCGCTTGGGTTGGGGGTGCCGGTGGCCCGAGCACTCTGCCAGTGAAAATGTGCTCCTGAGCTCCGTTTTCTGCTGCAACAGCCTCCTGCAACCCTCTGCCAGAGAAAAGGGAGCTGCATGCCACCCTCCTGAGCTCCATTTTCGCTGGCAGGCACACTTCGGGCCAGTCTTTTGCTGTTTCCAGGGTGACCCCGTGGGCCAGATCTAAGCACCTTGTGGGCCAGATCCGGCCCGCGGGCCTTGAGTTTGACACCTCTGGACTAGACTCTCCAAGTTCCACCTAAGAGATGCCAATGAAGGTTGTGGAGAACGAGAAGGCTAAGATCCTGTGGGACTCTCGGAACCAATCGGACAGGCAGGTACTGGCCAATCAACCAGACAATAAGATAGTAGGCAAGGACGAGAAGACAGCAGTGGTGATAGATATAGTAGTACCAGGTAACATCAGCATCAGGAAGGAGTATGAGAAGCTGGGGAAGTATCAAGGCCTAAAGGAGGAACTATGGAGGATGGGGAAAGTCAAGGCCAAAGTGATTTCAGTGGCGCTAGGAACACTTGGGACTATGACTCCTAAGCTGGGAGAGGGGCTCTAACAGATCTCAGGAATTGTGTCAGAGCTCAGTGCTAGCAACAGCTAAGATGCTGAACAGAATCCTCAGACTTCCAATCTCAGACTCAAGATTGAAGAAGACCGTGGCACGACAAAACCGCGCTGGTCAAAATCGCGGAGATAAAATCGCGGCGCTAAAGCCACGACGTCATCACCGCGCGTCATCACCGCCGCGACAACAGCGCGGCAACAGAAGGGCGCTTTAAAACGGCGCCACGGCAGAAAGCCGACTTCATTTAAAGTAAGCGTTAGGATTAGGTTTAGGGGTTTGTTTTAGGGTTAGGTTTAGGGGTTAGGTTTAGGGTTAGGTTTAGGGTTAGGTTTAGGGTTAGGTTTAGGGTTAGGGTTAGGTTTAGGGTTAGGTTTAGGTTTAGGTTTAGGTTTAGGGTTAGGTTTAGGGTTAGGTTTAGGGTACTGAGTGCTTGGGAATGCGCAATTTTGCGCTCTGCGATTATGTCATCGCAATAGGGTCGCGTTTTTCCTTAGCGCTTAGAATGGCGCGAATTAGTCTTCGCGCTTATGTCTCCGCGCAGAAGGGCTTCGCGGATTTGTGGTGGAACCGAAGAAGACTCATACCCACCAGAAGGGTGACAAGGGAATATTTATCGCTCATTCTCTCTTCTCCCTCCCTCCCTCCCTCTGTCTATCATCTGTCATCTATCAACCATTTATCATCTAGCATGTACATGCTTCATATTTCATCTATCATCTATCATTATCATCCATCAATCCATCAATCATCCATCAATCAACTATCAGGTACACATTTCACGTGTGTCTATCATCTATTATTTATCATGTACATGTTTCACGCATCATGTATCGATCATTAAGTAAATGAATAGAGGAAGAAAGCCAGGATTTCCCAATGCACCCAGAGAGCTATCTCTCCCCACTCCCCACTTTTAGAAAGTTGATTGCTGGATTGCACCTTCTCTGAGAGAAGGTGATAGGCTTTCTTCAGTCATTTTGGGAAACCAATTTTTGGAACAGAGTTGCGCTTCTTCTTTTTTTGAAGACCAGGATCCATTGTTCAAGCTCCAACTGGAGAAAAGCACATTTCCATCAGCAGCATTTGGCTGTTCCCAGAGGATGAGGAAAGAGCTAACCTTCACCACCCATTTGTGAGAATGCCAACTGTCAAGTGAGATGCTTACATAATCCAGGAAAGCTTTCGCCTCCAACACTCAGTTCTTCTCCAAAGCTTTGAGATCCAAGAGTTGTGCTGAACCGGAGGCTGGATGACAGATTGAAAGAGAATGAAATAGAGATGAAAAAACATACATCTAATCTTAAGAGTGGCACACCTGTATAAGTCACAAAACATAATATTTGGCAACAGGATCCATACCAGAGGTTATATTCAGCCGGTTCGCACTGGCTCACCTGAACCGCTAGTGGAAATTGCGGCTGGGGCTGCCCATCCGTCCCGCCTCTTTGCTGCCCTATTTAGGCATGTTTTTGAGGCCGGGTTCATGCGCAGGAGCATGCACAAGCAAAGTGCATGTGTGGAAGGCTGGGCACATCCACAGAAGGGGAAGTGGAGCGGGTGTGTGCGCGCACGTGGGGGAAAACCAGTGGTAACAAAATGTGAAACCCACCACTGATCCATACATATGGTGTGAAATCTATGATTGCTCTTTCAGAGATACTAGTAATGAGAGACAAGGTAGCCAAGTAGTAAACTTGAGAGACCGCCTGCTGCCAATTACCTCCAATAGACCGATTAGATCCCACAGATTAGGCCTCCTCCGAATTCCATCCGCCGGCCAATGCCGACTGGCGACTACCCGGAGGAGAGCCTTCTCTGTGGCTGCTCCGACCCTCTGGAACGAGCTCCACGTGGAGATTCGAACCCTCACCACCCTCCAGGCCTTCCGGAAAGCCCTTAAAACCTGGCTGTTCCGACAGGCCTGGGGCTAAAGAGCTGTTGCCCCCCGCCTCAAATGGTATGACTGCTGTGTGTTTTTTAAATTATGTATTGTTATGTTTCGTCTTTTTATTTCTTGTCTGTACCCCCCTCCCCTGATTTGAATTGTGAGCCGTCCTGAGTCCCCCTTGGGGGAAAGGGTGGCATATAAATGTAATAAACAAACAAACAAACAAACAATAAACAGATGCTTAGATTACCAGAAAATGCTTTCGATAAGGTTACCTTAGCCCCGAAGGACACTCAGTGAAGTGCCCTTGGCAAATATTATAGATTCTAATTAACTCCTCTAGAAGGAGAGAAGCTTTTCAGTAGTAACAGCAATTTGACAATGCAACCAATTATTCAGAATGACGGGTGGTCTCCTCTGCAGTCGGTGAATTCAAGTAGAGAGCAGACAGCCATCTGCTTACAATGCTCAGATTTGATTTCCTCCACTGAGGAGGTTTCAACTTGGCAGATTAAAAAAGGTCCTTGCAAACGCAGGATTCTATGATTTTGCTTTTTTAAAAATAAAATCAGTGTTTCCCTTGGCTATGAGACGTCAAATCAGATTCACAACCTTATCTTGAAGACGTTGTTCTGACCGAGGCTTCGCAACTTTGGAGGCGCATCCATGGTTTCAAACCAGCTGATTTTGATTTCTCCACTCACCTCTCTTTAATAAGCACATACTCTGGTGGGATGTGATACTCTCCTAAACTCCTCCATCGGGGCTTCCACATCTTCATTGGGTTGGGAGGGCAGCTGGGAGGCCTCAGTAGAAAAAAGAGGGCAGTCAACACCACGGTGAGGAAGCCCAAGATGAAAAGGACAACTGAAAGGGCAGAAAAAACATGGACCGGATTGAGAGTAGGGGAGTCATCTGCTCAGGTGACTTTGCAAGTCTGATTGTGAAGCACCCCCTCTTATACCCCTGTGAATCATGGAGGTATCTGCATGAGGTGGGGAATTTAAGAAGCCATATATGCCCAATATAAGTAGAGAGGTTTTGGGTTTCCCAGTTGCAATGGATGGCTGTGAAAGCTGGACCATAAGGAAGGCTGAGCGCCAAAGAATGGAGGCCTTTGAACTCTGGTGCTGGAGAAAACTCCTGCATTGAGTCCCTTGGACTGCAAGGCGATCCAACCGGTCAGTCCTAGAGGAGATCAGCGCTGATTGCTCTTTAGAAGGCCAGATCCTGAAGAGGAAACTCAAATCCTTTGGCCACCTAATGAGAAGGAAGGACTCACTGGAGAAGAGCCTCATGCTGGGAAGGATTGAGGGCAAAAGAAGAAAGGGACGGCAGAGAAGGAGGTGGCTGGATGGAGTCACCAAAGCAGTAGAAGTGAGCTTAAATGGGCTCTGGAGAATGGAAGAGGACAGGAAGGCCTGGAGGAACATTGTCCATGGGGTCGCGATGGGTCAGACATGACTTCGCAACTAACAACAACAAAGTAGAGAGGACAATGGCCGATGCAGGGTTAATAACTCAGTCATTCCTATTTAGGATATTGCCTTTCATAACAAGGCGAACACAGCATAGACTCCATAAAATATTTCTCATGCAGGGCTGATCTTACCTGCTATAGTTGGCCAATCGGGGGCAATATTCACGACTGGGTGCTTCAAGACTCCATGACGAGCCAACTGGTATGGAGAAGAAGGTTGGAAGGAAGCTGTCTGGGGATTACACCCCAAGCTTTGCTCGTTCACTACCACAATGAGCATCCGGCTTTCAACAGCATTGTCCCGAAACACATAGGTTCCAGGTTCTAGAAAAACATGGCTGAACCTGGAAGGGGGAAAAAGGCATTTGACTATGCTGTGTCAGGCCCAAAACCAAGAACACCTGGTGATTCTTCCAAATCTGAGTTCTTTATTGTTTTCATATCTGTAGACAAAGCCTTGCCAGTCTGAGGACTCTATTATTTGCATCTACAATAGATTCTGAGAGCTATTAAGGAGGTACTGCCTTCACCTTCTTTCTCACACACATAATAGAGTAGAGTAGAGTAGAGTAGAGTAGAGTAGAGTAGAGTAGAGTAGAGTAGAGTAGAGTAGAGTAGAGTAGAGTAGAATAGAATAGAATTGGAAGGGACCTTGGAGGTCTTCTAGTCCAACCCCCTCCTCAGGCAGGAAATCCTACACCACTTCAGACAAAGGTTATCCAACATCTTCTTAAAAACTTCCAGTGTTGGAGCATTCACAACTTCTGGAGGCAACTTCTGTTCCACTGATTAATTGTTCTCACTGTCAGGAAATTTCTCAGTTCTAAGTTGCTTCTCTCCTTGATTAGTTTCCACCCATTGCTTCTTGTCCTGCCCTCAGGTGCTTTAGAGAATAGTTTGACTTCTTTGTGGCAGCCCCTTAAATATTGGAAGACTGCTATCATGTCTCCCCTAGTCCTTCTTTTCATCAAACTAGACATACCCAGTTCCAGCAACCATTATTCTTTTGTTTTAGCCTCCAGTCTCCTAATCATCTTGGTTGCTCTTCTCGGCACTCTTTCTAGAGTCTCCACATCTTTTCTACATCGTGGTGACCAAAACTGGATGCTGTATTCCAAGTGTGGCCTTACCAAGGCCTTATAAAGTGGTATTAAACCTTCATGAGATCTTGATTCTATCCCTCTGTTGATGCAGCCTAAAACTGTGTTGGCTTTTTTGGCAGCTGCTGCCCACGGCTGGCTCTTATTTAAATGGTTGTCCAATAGGATTCCAAGATCCCTCTCACAATTACTACCATTGAACCAGGTACATGGTATCAGGGCTTAGTTGTCTCTTACTTCTCTTGAATGCAACCCCTGAGGACGCACTTGCTCACTACATTCCATCACTTGATGTGGGGATATCACTTCCCAGCATTCTTCAGCTCTTGTGTGTGGACTCTACTATCTGTATTTACCACAGACTCAGAACTATCAGGAAGGGTCTGTCTTCATCCTTTTTCTCTTACACATACGGTATTATCAGGGCAGAGTGGCTTCTTACTTCTCTGGAATGGAACCCCTCCCATCTGGGGACCCACTTCCTCACCACCTTCCTTCACAGGCTGCAAGAGAGGGGAACCAGAAGTGTTCCAAGTGATACAGAATTGCAGTTGCTATCTTGCTTCACCGTTGAGTATACCCGTTGCAACTGCTGGAGTGTGGCGACATCTGGAGGGCAGTTGCAGAAGTTTCATTAGCTGACTTTTTTTACATGTAATACCAGCAATGAACACGGCCTGAAAACACGGCAGAGAAAAACATCAAAGAGAAAGAGAGGAAGAAGCAGTGGGGTCACACGAGTGAGGAGGGAGAGAAAGAAATAATAACATCCCCAAGAAATATCGTTTGTGCTGGTTATTACCTTTAAAGCCCTACATGGCCTAGGACCCGGATATCTGCGAGACCGTCTTCTGCCACACACCTCCCAACGACCGATAAGATCACACAGGGTGGGCCTTCTCCAGGTGCCGTCAGCCAGACAATGTCGGCTGGCAGTACCCCGGGGGAGGGCCTTCTCTGTAGCTGCTCCGACCCGGTTCCACCACGAATGCGCGAACGACAAAAGCGCGCCTGACTAAACCGCGGCGACAAAACCGTGCCAATGAATGAGCGCTGAAGCGCGCCGACAACAGCGCACCGACAGAAGCGCGCTGTAACCCTAACCCTAACCCTAACCCTAAACCTAACCCTAAACCTAACCCTAAACCTAACCCTAAACCTTACCTTAACTTAAATCACGCTTCTGTCAGCGCGCTTTTGTCGGCGTGCTGTTGTCGGCGCGCTTTTGACATCGCGGTTTTAGCGCCGCGGTTTTGTCAGCACGCTTTTGACGTTCGCGCATTTGTCGGGTCACGCTCCGACCCTATGGAATGAATTACCCCCAGAGATCTGGACCCTACCCACCCTCATGGTCTTCCGAAAGGCTATTAAAACCTGGCTTTTCCGGCAGGCCTGGGGCTGTTGACCTCTTGACCGAGGTCCAGCCCCGATTAGTCTGGGTGTATGATGTGCTTCTTTTAATCAGTTCTTCTTTGTTTGTTTTAACTCTTTTTAAAATTCATTTTTTGTAAGCCGCCTGGAGTCCTTCAGGATTGGGCGGCCTATACATTTAACAAATCCAATCCAATCCAATTTGACTGCAAGCAAGACTAGGCACAGGTAACAGCAAATGAAGTCGCTAAAGCGCTCTGGCACTTAGAATTCAAACAGAAAGGCACCTGCCACGCAACACCTTAGACCTGTGATGGCAAACCTATGGCACGTGTGGCCGAAGTGGCACACGGAGCCATGTTGCCTGGCACGCGCTGTGTTTGCCTGTCCCTCTTCTGGGTTTCTGCCGTGCATGTGCGCACACGGCGATCAGCTAACCTTTGTGTGTGCAGCAGAAACCTGAAATTGCCTCTGAACGAACCTGGAAATGTTGAGTTGGGTCTCTCGGATGAGGTGGTCCAGCCTTCTGAATGCCCCAAAATCCCAGTTGGGGTTGCTATTGTAAAGATGTTCTTTCTCGTAGACAGGGTAGTGGCTAGAAGCCCGATCTGGGAAGAATTGGCGGACAGTGACTTCTACACAGCATGAGTTAACTTTTATTTTCCTGCATGGCCCAAGAAATGTTGTCTGTTGACCGTCATTTAGCATTTAGAGTTGGCTCAACACTGACAAACACCCTCCCCAAATCACCCCTGGATTAAAAGACACTGTTGTTCACATTTCCTGAATCTATTGAGCCAACATGTCCATTTCAAGGGGGGCGGGGGAATTGAGTTCAGGTGCCAGGACTTACTGGAGGGTTTAATGCTGAGCTGGAAAAATATAGCATCTCCTACCACCAAACATGCAACAGGATTTGGGATGGTAGGCAAATGCTGGCGTGATGTATCCTGCCGGTATCTTGGTTGTGAATCTCCTAGACCAGCAAAGATAAAAATATGAAGGTAAATACATTTCCTTGGTTCTCTTTAAAAAAAAAAAAACTGTGGGAAAGTGAATCATAAATTATTGCCTAGCTAGGAACGTCTCATCATTGCCTTATTCTCCAAAGCAACAGAAGGCAGGACGAGAAGGAATGGGTGGAAGCTTGTGAAAGACAGATCCAACACAGAAGTCAGGGGAAATTGTCTGACAGTGAGAACAAGGTTCAAGGTTCAAGGTTCATTTTATTTATATGCCGCCCTATTCCCAGTGGGACTCAGGGCGGCGCACAAACCCAAAGGAGGGGAAGGGAAACACAAGAACTACAACAAAAAGTACAGGGAATTTAAAACAACCAACAGCCACACGATTCGAGAGGGGAAGGGAACTCATTGACCCCAGGCCTGCTGACACAGCCAGGTTTTAACGGCTTTTTGGAAGGCCTGGAGAGAGGTGAGGGTCCGAATCTCTGTGGGGAGCTCGTTCCAAAGGGCTGGAGCCGCCACAGAGAAGGCCCTCCCCAGGGTAGTAGCCAGATGACATTGGCTAGTGGACAGAACCTGGAGGAGGCCTAATCTGTGTGATCTAATGGGTCTTTGGGAGGTAATTGGCAGCAGGCGGTCTCTCAAGTAACCTATGGCACGTGTGGAACAATTAATCAATGGAGTAGCTTGCCTCCCAAAGCTGTGGGTGATGCCATCACTGGAGGTTTTGAACAACAGAAATAGAAATAAAATAACAGAGTTGGAAGGGACCTTGGAGGTCTTCTAGTCCAACCCCATGCTCAGGCAGGAAACCCTACACCAGTTCAGACAAATGGTTATCCAACATCTTCTTAAAAACTTCCAGTGTTGGAGCATTTACAACCTCTGGAGGCAAATTGTTCCACTGATTAATTGTTCTCACTGTCAGGAAATTTCTCCTTAGTTCTAAGTTGCTTCTCTTCTTGACCAATTTTCACCCATTGCTTCTTGTCCTGCCTTCAGGTGACTTGGAAAATAGCTTGACTCCCTCTTCTTTGTGGCAGCCTCTGAGATATCAGAACACTGCTATCATGTCACTCCTAATCCCTCTTTTAATCAAACTAGACATACCCAATTCCAGCAACCGTTCTTTTCATGTTTTAGCCTCCAGTCTCTTTGTTGATCTTCTCTGCACTCTTTCTAGAGTCTCCACATCTTTTTTACATCGTGAAAACCAGAACTGGATGCAATATTCCAAGCATGGTCTTACCAAGGCATTATAGAGTGGTATTAAAACACTTCACATGATCTTGATTCTATCCCTCTGTTGATGTAGCCTAGAACTGCGTTGGCTTTTTTGGCAGGGCGACCTTAGAGTTAGGCTTGACTAAGATAGTATAAGGTGTCTTACCTTGAGCAGGGGGTTGGATTAGAAGACCTCTGAGCTCCCTTCCAGCCCTATGACTCTATGATCTATGTTCTAAAATCGTAACATACACCTCCAACACTTTGGCGATCTGTGTGGGTACAAACAGGGAACGTTCTACCACATGTGGTGGACTTGTCCCAAGATTGGAACAAGGTCCTTCGGGATTGGGCGGCATATAAATGTGTTTAATAATAATAATAAATACTGGTGAGAAATAAGGAAATGACTGGAAGAGATAACTGTGCAAAGGATAGAGCTGAAGCTGGAATTGTTTCTCCTGGGAATCTTTGATGGGAAAATGGAGAAAAAATTATAATACATCATATTACCTGCAAGGAGAATCATACTAGCACAGAACTGGAAACAAACAGATAATCTCCCAGGACCCGATTATAAGAAGGAAAATCTATGAATGTGCAGAAATGGATAGACTGTCTATGGAAATGAAGGAGAGGGAAGAACCTGAGCATTATCAAATTTGGAATAGATGGTATTCCTGGCTTGAGAGTAAACGCCAAATTTAAGGCATAAAGTGTGAATGTATAAATGTATAGAGAGCATCTAAATAAGAACATAACTTAGGATAATGATATAGAAATAGAATTTTTTGTAAATAGGATTGTTACGGAAAATATGGATACCCATAAGGAAAAGCTGTTACAAGTGTAAATTTGGGTTTTGTCTTTTAAATGTTGAAAATTTAATAAATACTATTTTAAAAAAATAAAAAATAAAATCGTAACATGCGGCAGTCAATGTCCTGGGTGAAATGAAATCAGGAATTTATGATTTCTTCATACAGCCATGCAGCTGAATCCATCATCAAACGCAGCCTCTTTTCAGATCCATGGGTCTCTATATGATCTTGGGGTTCTATTGTTGGAGTTACTGTTGTGATGCGTTGGTAAGAGGTGATGTGATGGGGTAGACAAGGTTTTGGATAAGGATTGGGGTAGAACCAAGTCCTAATCCATCTTGGGCCATGAGAAGTCCCTGGAGGATTGGGGAGGGGGTTATCTCTAAGCCTGTTCTATCTCAGACTTATTGAGGGGGATAAAATTAAGCAACCGTCTCCTGTAAGCTACCATGAGCTCCTCGAGGGGAAAAAAAAACAGGATATAAATCTCGCCAATAGAATAATGGGTAACCTGGCTGTAAGTCTGTAAGTCTGACATTAAATCCATAGAGATTTTTATCAGGACAAAAGCAGAGAAAGTATGGCCCACTTCTGGGTAAATGGGTTTTATTTTGCACAAGATTTGTTTCATCCTGAATTTGACAAGCAGGGTGGCATCTGTCCAAAGAGTTGAAAAGGATTCCAATGCCTCAAATAACACGAAGGGAGACTGAGCCTTTTTGGGGGGGGGAGTGGGGGGGGAATGAAGATCCAGTGCTATAAAATAAAATAGCTCGGATAAGTAAAGCAAAAAGCACTTTAACCCAAGGGCCAAGCTCTGTGATGGCGAACCTATAGCACATGTGCCCAAGGCGGCACGCGAAGCCATGCCACCTGGCATGCACGGCCTTGCCTGTTTGTCTTCTGAGTTTCTGGCATGCATGCATGTGTGCCAATCAGCAATAGCAATAGCAATAACAGTTAGACTTATATACCGCTTCATAGGGCTTTCAGCCTCTCTAAGCGGTTTACAGAGTCAGCATATCGCCCCCAACAACAATCCGGGTCCTCATTTTACCCACCTCGGAAGGATGGAAGGCTGAGTCAAGCCTGAGCCGGTGGGATTTGAACAGCCGAACTGCAGAACTGCAGTCAGCTGAAGTAGCCTGCAGTGCTGCATTTAACCACTGAGCCACCTCGGCTTCCTTCAGTTGTCCTTTGCTTGCATGGCAGTGCCAGAAACTGGTGTATGTATGCGCACGCCGGCCGACTGATTGTTGGGTGGTATGCACGCTAGAACCCGGAGGTTTGGCTTTTCTGGAGTGTGATTCCTTCATGCACGTGGCAGTGCTGAAAACTGGCCTGCGCATGCGCGCCAGCCAACTGATCCTTGGGTGTGCCATTGGCCTGGACTCGCAGTTTTCTAGTAATTGACCAAAGCAATTAAGTCAAGTTTCCAAAAAATGCCCTAACTGATTCATGAGCCTCGAGCCAAGTTTCAAAAGAAAATTAGTCATCGGTTAGGAGCATTTATTTTGGCAAGACCTTTTTGCAGTCAGGTCTGAGCCTTATTTGAATATGTAGCTGAACTTTGTCCCTGTTCCTTCCATCCCCTCAGTCTGTGTCATAAATCACATTCCCCAATGAAGTGCACCCCTCCCAAGTCTACTGCGGGAATCTGAGACCCAACTCTAGCCAAAAGTAGGCTTGGAATGCGCTCTCCCCCCCTCCCTTTCCTCACCATGACAACTTTAGGAGTTGACACCCAGCTGGCTTTAGAACTTAGAATAACTTTATTGTCACTTTGAATGTACACTAATCGGCATAGGTTAAAATGAAATTTCGTTGCATACAGCTCTCAAAGAGTTTCCACCTCTAATATGCACTACTTTCATGCCTGAAGCAAAAGTAAAACTCCCCAACTCCCAATGATTGTCTCAAAGTCACCCAGCCAGCTTTCATGACTAAGGCGTGACTAGTAACTAAGACCACTCTATAAAGCCCTAGTAAGGCCACACCTACAGTACTGCATCCAGTTTTGGCCACCACACTATAAAAAAGACATTGAGGCTCTAGAAAGAATGCAGAGAAGAGCAACCAAGATGATTAGGGGACTGGAGGCTAAAACAGACAATGAACTGTTGCAGGAACTGGGCCTGGCTAGTCTAGTGAAGAGAAGGACCATTGGAGACAGGAGAGCATCTTCCAATATTTGAGGGGCTGCCACAGAGAGGAGGGAGTCAAGGTATTTTCCAAAGCACCTGAAGGCCGGACAAGGAATTGTGGATGGAAACTGAACAAGGAGAGATTCAACTTAGAAATAAGGAGGAACTTTCTGACCATGAGAACAACCAACCAATGGAACAAAAGTTGCCTTTGGAAGTTGTGGGGGCTTCATCACTTGAGACTTTCAAGAAGAGATTGAACTGCCATTTCTCAGAAATGATGTAGGGTCCTCTGCTTGAGTTGGGTGGGGGATGTTAGAGTAGATGACCTACAAGGTCCCTTCCAACTCTGTTAATCTGTTAAACTGGTTCAAAGAGGAGTAAGTGATATGTGGTCCTCCACAGGTTGTTGGGACTTCGATACCTAATAGGTTCAGCCAGGATGGCTATCATTTAAAGGAGAAGGGAGGGGATTCTAGCAAAATTGAGGTGAGCTGCAGATCCCTCCATCAGTGACGGAATCTCACATTTTACCTGAGAGGAAAATATCAATCATGTCTGGGTTGGAAGGAAGGAAGCCTAAAACACCACTGGGGCCGAAGACCGTTAAATGGACCTGATGGATTTCTTGAAAGTGACGATCTGGTCCAAGAACATTTGGTATCTCCTGTAAAGCAGAGAAGAACCAAGGTGGGAAGGAGAACAGGAAGTGCCTGCCATGAGTCTCGGGCAAGGGGTCGGAGTAGAAGCCCTCCAAGATTCCTTCTAGCCAGGGGTGTTAGCAATAGCAGTTAGACTTATATACCGCTTCATAGGGCTTTCAGCCCTCTCTAAGCGGTTTACAGAGTCAGCATATATTGCCCTCAACAACAATCCGGGTCCTCATTTTACCCACCTCGGAAGGACAGAAGGCTGAGTCAACCTTGAGCCGGTGAGATTAGAACCGCTGAACTGCAGATAACAGTCAACTGAAGTGGCCTGCAGTTATTCACTTACCTTCCCTACTGGTTTGCAAATGTGATTCCTCTGTGCTCAGGCTTTCAAGCATGCACTTTGGGTTAAAAAAAGGCCTAAATGGGATGCCATAGAGTCGGAGTTTGTGGGTGGGGCCACTCATGATTTCCGCTACCGGTTCAGTCGAACCGGTCTGAACCGGTAGAATACCACCGCTGCTTCTAGCCCAACGATGGCGAACCTTTTCAATACTGACTTCCCAAACAGGAACCTGCATGCATGTGAGTGCACCAGAATGCTGAAAACATGAAGACCAGCTGGCCAGCATGTGCATGCCTGTTTTTTTGCCATTTGTGGGGCCATTTTCTGGCCATTTTTGGACTGATTTCAGGCTGTCCTCAGGCCATTTTGGGGAGGCTTTTTAGGCTGTTTTCAAGCTGTTTGTTTGGCCATTTCAGGCCAAAAATGGCCCGAAAAATGACCTGAAAATTGCCCCCAAATGGCTTGAAAATGGCCTGGAAAACAGCCTGGGGTTTTTGGCCATTTTTTTCTCCAATTTCAGGCAGTTTTCCAGCACTCTAGTGCCCGCAAAGACCAGCTGGTGGCACGTGTGCCCACAGGGAAACCACTGCGTGTGACCTCTGGCGTGTGTGCCACAGGTTCTCCATCACGGTTCTAGCCCTGTGATTCTAAGTTAACCCCTTTTGCCTTTCTATTTCTCATAATTTCCAAAGCAATTCCTAAGATTTCTCTGCAACCTTGAAGAAAGCTATTATTGCCGTCCCTCTCTTTCAGTGTCGCTCCCTCCTGTACAGAAAAGCTTACATGCAAAGCGCCCCCAGCTTAGAAAGCACGCGCATGATCATCCAGGTCATGCTTCAGACATCCCTCTTACTCACTCGTTCCTCGCCCCCCTTGATGGTGAGGAGCAGCTCTCTTTCCGGGCCAAACTTGAGGGAAAGTCTAGGGGATCGCAGCAAGCAGAGCTGGTCGCAGAGCTCTTCGGCAGAGACGTACCGCTCGCAGTGACATCTTAGAGACCAAGAAAAGCAAAGGACCAGCGTGAGTCTCCATCTGGGAGGAAGTGAGGATTTTAAACTTTGGTTTACTAGAGCAACATCTGGGGCTGAGAAGTGGGAAAGCATAGATCAGGGGGCGGTAGCTCAATTTCATGGAGGGCCGCATCAGGGTTGTGTTTGATCTTGGGGAGGACCGGGATAGGCGTGGCCAGGGTGGGCATGGCCAGCTCGATGTCATTCGTGTCGGGGGTGTCTGTGGTGGCCCAAGCGCTCTGCCAGCGAAAATGAGCCCCCAAGCTACACTTTCGGCTGCGATGGCCTCTTGCAACCCTCTACCAGTGAAAATGGGCCACTTCCCCAGCTTCATTTTTTATGGCAGAAGAACTGTGGGTCAGTTCTTCGCTGTTTCCAGGGTGCTCCTGCAGGCCAAATCTAGGCACCCCACAGGCCGGATGTGTTGTTGTCATTCTTTTCTAGAAGCCCAAGATCATCTTTTGTCTCCGCACCTCTGCACCTGACCGGAACCAGCTGGGTGGAGATGCCAGCGTGGAAGAAGAAGAAGATTGGACCATGTGATGGATTTGTAGTTGTGGGGTCAAGATCATGAACTTTCAACTGGGTGGGAATCCTAGGTAACTTCCAGAATTGGGATTCCACAGAACATTGCCAACATGTCTGACTTATTAAATTGGAACTTTAAGGATAGCTCTGCCTTGGACTCTGATTTAATTCTGCATGATATTTGGAATGCTGACAGTTTGATTTTTACTGTCACAGGAAGCCTAGGTCAGAACACATACCCCACAAAAAAAAATCTAATTACAAAAAATAAGACACAGAGGGTATGATCTAGATTTCAGCTCAGGGGGTAGCAGGTGTGTGGATTTCATCCCACCAACACAGTAGTGTTTTCTGGAAAGTTGCAGCTTACATGCCAAGCTCGGCGTGAAGTTCTCCATTCCCTGGATTACAAATTAGGGAGCAGTCGTACAGTTCAGGGATGACACACTTGCGTGTAGACGCCAGACGGATCTGCCCTGGAGCACAGCGCTCCTCTATCTGTGAGGAGGAGGGGGGAAAGGAAAAGACAGAGAAGGAAAGGATGAAAGAGAAGAAGAAAGAGAAGGGGGAAAAATTAAGAAGCAGCTCTACCAGTACTCCTACAGAACATAGTTACCAACCTTCACCCTTCATCACCTGAGGTTGGCAATCTTGGTCGCTGTTGGTATCTGAGTTTTTTCCCCCTCTTTCATCATAATAAAGGTATCCTGCTTGACAGATGCAAGATCCATCTGATTCCTGAAAACTCCGGTGTATACCAAGGCAGGTGCAATTAGTCGCACCTAGAGAAAGCGACAGGTGTCAGACCTTGCGAAGCAGATCAAACAGAAAGCATGACCAGGTGAATTGATTCTGCTTTATTGGAAGTTTACATTAACAGAACTTTGCAAGTCTGAAAGTACATTACTCTCCCCTTCGTCTCCTATACAGTCCAAGAAACTAGGGAGGGTGCCCTGTGAGCTAGTTGCCCTGCCCACTTTCCTTCTGTGGGCTCAGTTGCTGTCAGGTTTCCGAAACATGCCCTAATTGATTCATGAGTCTCGAGCCAAGTTTCAAAAGAAAACCAGTCATTTATTAGGAGCACCATTTTGGCAATACCATATTGCAGTCAGATCCGAACCTCATTTGAATTATAGCTGAACTTTACCCCTGTTCCTTCCCTCCCCTCAGTCTGTGTCATAAATCACATTCCCCAATGAGGTGCACCCCACCCAAGCCTGCTGTAGAACTCTGAGATCTGACTCTAGCCGAAAGTATGCGTGGGATTCGCTCTCCCCATTTCCTCACCATGGCAATTTTATGAGTTAACAGTTGCCTTTTATCTGACTGTTACCTTGGATCAGGGGTTCCCAACCCCCAGTCCATGGATCGGCACCTGTCTGTGACACTTTCAAGAAAATAGTTGTCACCCAAAAGTGCACAATACTCACCTTCTTGTGATGTTGAGGAACTCCCACATGGAAAACAGCCAGTTTGGGCACGGATGTGATTGAAAAAACCAGCAGGGCACAGGTTGCATTCCTCTAGGTGCTTCGCAAGGCTTCTGTTCCCATAGGTGCCTGGGGGGCAAGGAGCAGGAGAAGAGGCCTGGAGAGGACAGAAATATCCCCGTGGACAGGGATGCTGGAGGAAACTTGCAGTGCCTGATCGAGGAAGGGAAGAAATGAATACTGATGAGACAATATAATTGCCTAGCCTGGAGCTCTGCAGCCCCCTACCAATTTCCCCCAATTTTCCACTGCCTTGAAGCTTGAATTGTGATAAAAGGGCAATTGGTGAAAAAATCGGGGAGTGATTGCTGAGTAGAGGATTGGAATCAGTGGTTGAAACGACTCCTTCCAGTTCAGGGGTGGGTTTCTTGCCCCGTTCCAACCGGTTCGGTTGGAATGGGGCCGGCGGCATCCTTGTGCACGCGTGCAGTGCACGCATGCGTACTAGCGTCTGTGCGATGCTCCAGCTGCTCCTGAATGATCGCGCAGGCGCTGTATGCATCCTGCGCATGCGTGGAAGCGCAGAACTCGTCAAAACCGGGTAAGGACCGCGGGCGGGTGGGCGCGCCCTTCGCCGTTCCCAGAAGTTACTTACTTCCGGGTTCGGCGACCAACTGGTTCTCAGGGACCGCCGCGAACTGGTTGAAACCCACCCCTGTTCCAGTTACAGGGCACTGAAAATCAGGAGTATGCAAACATCGGATGCAGAGATTTGAACGTGAATTGATCAAATAACCAAATCAAATTCAGTGTCTAAAGCCCACAGACTGTCCCTGGTTCCCCATCAATGATTAGACTAAATTTGGGCCCGGTTAAGTCTGCTCTTTCTTCCCCCTATGTGGAACTGACCATCTGAATGAAATGAATGCAAGAGATTGTCAGAGTTGGAAGTCTGAATGGAATTGATGATTCGGTTCCAATCAACCAAATGTTTTGCACTGAATCCATGCAGATCAGATCAAACCAGGTAGTCAACATGATCGGAAGTCCTGTTAACTGTTCTCCAATGCCATTTCAACTCCATTGACATACAAATCAAAGAAGAGCCAATGTACGTTTTGACCCAACTACTTTGATATGCTCAAGATTGCTCTCCATCCCACCAACCGCCCTTTCCACCTCAATCTTCTACAACATCCTTTTATAAGGTTCCTGTTGTGTGTCCCTCTTTCTTGGGTAAAGGTAAAGGTTCCCCTTGCACATGTGCGGTAGTCGTTCCTGACTCTAGGGGGCAGTGCTCATCTCAGTTTCAAAGTCAAAGAGCCAACGCTATCCAAAGACATCTCCATGGTCATGTGGATGGCATGATTAGATGCCAAAGGCTCATGGAATGCTGTTACCTTCCCACCAAAGGTGGTTCCTATTTTTCTACTTGCATTTTCACATGCTTTCGGACCGTTAGGTTGGCAGAAGCTGGGACAAGTAACGGGAGCTCACTCTGTTACGTGGTGCTAGGGATTTGAACTGCCAAACTGCTGACTTTTCTCATCGACAAGGTCAGCATATTAGCCACTGAGCCACTGCATCCCTATCTCTGATGGGTAGCCTAGTGTTAGAGTTACGCATGGGTGAGGCTGGCAATTCTAAAAACAGTGAAGAGATGGATTCCTTTCTTCCTTCATAAATCAGAGGAGCATCTAACACTCGTGGATTGTCATTTCTTGAATGAACTGCTTCAAGAACAGACTTCAGTGAGAAGCACCTCACACAATCACCTGGAGGACAGCTGAATCCTGCTGGGCAAGGCAAACAGGGTGGGTGGGGACCCAGATTGTTCTCATAGGTCCCTGCATCACAGGCCCTGCAACATTTATCCGAGGAGCCCCTGAGACCCGATACATTCAGGGCTATATAACCAGCTGGGCAGAGCTGTGGTTGGGCACTTCCAGGAGGGCAGTAGTAGGGATAGACACACCTGAACCAAAGAGAGAAGTTGGGTGAGTGTCCTAGTCACCTTCATCTAACATCTGATGAAGATGTCAGGGTTCCAAATAGCATCCAAAATTTAATCAGAGTCCAAGGCAAAGTATTGCTCAAAGTTCCAATTTATTAAGAGAGCCATTTGGCACATCTGGGAAAACCCAAATTTTAAAGCTTCCCAGTTTTCCCCACCCAGATGAAAGTTCATGATCTTGCCCCCACAACCACCAGCCCATCACATGGTCCAATCTCCTACTGCCAGGCTGGCAGTTCCACTCATCCAATTCCGGTCAGGTGCAGAGGTGCAGAGACAAAGGATGACCTTGGTTTTCTAGAAAGGAATTTTGTTTTGGCTATACAGCATCTAACTCCGTACAATCCCGCCTCCCATTTTCCCACAGTAGAAAAGAGATAGTAGAATAATAGAAAGTGTGGCAGGCCAAGAATCGAAGAGGAATATGACTTGCAGGCCTGACAGAAGATTTCCCCTACCTTCAGTGTGCGCAACATCATGCAAGTTGCCTCTGCTAAAAGCTGGAGGAGAAACTTGGATTTCTGATTCAACACGGACACAAACACACACACACACACACACCAGTGACCCACCCCTAACCCCAACATCTTGGCCCTCAGAATTTACATGGGACATTTCTGCTGACAATTCAGTTTCTGAATAAAAAGAAAAGGTGTTGCCTTCCAAATACCCTTCTTTCCAATTTCCAGATCTTGGGATGGCTTGAGATGAGACAATGTTGGGAAACAAATGGAATTATTCTGTTTTAAAAAAAACTGTAAAAATAGCAACAGCAACAGCACTTAGACATATACAACTCTGTAGTGCTTTACAGCACTCTGGATGATTTACAACATCAGCATATTGCCCCCAGCAACCTGGGTCCTCAATTTGCCAATCTAAGAAGGATGGAAAGCTGAGCCAACCTTGAGTCCATCGGGATCGAACTCCAGACTGTGGGCAGAGATTGCCTGCAATACTGCATTCTAGCCACTGCGCCACCACAGCTCAAAAATGGATGTGAGGTGTTGTTGTGGACTGCCAGCGGCATGTGGAGATGGCAGCAGATTCAGACAGTGAGGAGGTTGGGGAGGAACCTGGGCCAGTCCTGGAGTCTGGGGAAGGCTCTGATGAGGGCTCTGGGTCAGAAGCAGAGAGGGGGGCAGAGCCGTATGCCAGTTATCAGCTGCCTTCAGAGTCAGACATCAGTAAGGTACATGAACAGCTGGAGCCTGTTCCCAGTGTGCGCATGCACACAGTTGTCAGACAAAGGGAAGAGCTAAAGAACAGGAGTCGACTTGGGCGTAAGAAAGGCCACAGGGGGACGATGAATGGCCCTTCCCAGAGGAAATAAAAGAGGAGCAAAAGGGGAGGGAAGTTTGCAGGAGACCATTAGTTTACTTAATTGGTTTGTGACTCTCCGAGACTCCTTGCCAGGTTTTGCAGATCTCGGCCTGGCAACTCTCCAAGCCAGATAAGGTCTATGACTGTAAATCTTCCCTTGAAAGACTTTGCTGGATGTGAATGAGCAGAATTCACTGTGAGTTAATAAAAGGGTTTTTTTGTAGGGACAAGGAGTTTGCTTCATGCTCTTGGGAAGCCTCAGTCAGAACAGGTATAAAGCAGAAGTGTGCGAATTGCATTTGACCCGTTCCTTGTTTCATGTTGTAGAGAGGTCTTGTTTGGCCTTAGGGTGGCAGAATATGAACTAGAGAGGATGTCTCCATCAAAGCTCAAATACACATTTGTAAAACACCTTTAATCTCTAACAAGAGCTCTGGAGCCTCATCTGAGGCACAGCTATGAATAATCTGGGGTTGCATTTTCACAGCAATGACACAGAACCGGGGACCCTAACAGCTCTGTGATATTTTACATCTGAAAGAAGCCGAATAATATAAAATTCATTTGACCTGCTCAGATCAAGATATAGTATGGAGCTAATGTATTTTTAAACTCAAAGCTGGAGCAAAGGGGAAATATAATAAAAATGCAATTTATTGTTTCAGTTTTCTCAGATTCACATGGGCAGTTTTGCTGGACCAGGAGAATTTTAAAAACAGAGATGGAAGAATATTATATCTTTGCCAAATTGTTGTGGCCTGCAAGTGGCCAGCAAAGCTGGCAGCAGAGTCGGACAGTGAGGAGGTTGGGGAGGAACATGGGCCAATCCTGGGGTCTGAGGAAACCTCAGAAGATGGCTCTGCATCGGAGGCAGAGAGGAAGCTAGATAGCAGTGAGGCAGAGGAACAGCTGGAGTCTGTTCCCAGTGGGCGCATGAGCAGAGCTGCCAGAAGATAAAAACAACTAAGAAAGCAGGGTCGACTTGGGACTAAAGCCCCATTTTCAAGGTGATTGGCCCCTCCCATAGGAAACAAAAGAGGAATGAAGTGGGCTTTTGCAAAAAACAATTCGTTTATTCAGTCCGGAAAGTTCTTTTTGTGATTATAAGAGACTCTGTGCCAAGTTTTGCTTTGCCCTGTGTTTGGAAACTGGTTTGGAAACAGTGCTCTAAATGAGATAAGGTGCGTGTAGATAAACATTCCTCTGAAAGACTGTTTGATAAAGCTTTGCAGACTGTGAATGAAAGGAGATCAAAATCGTGTAAATAAAAGGGGTTTTGTTGGGACCAAGATTTTGCTTCTTGCTTTCTCAGGAAGCCTGAGTCAGAACACATATAGGTTGTCAGGTGGTAGAAGGAGAACTAAACACTGCGTTTTGTTCAAAACTGGGACCTTTCAGAACTGTATGAAATATTCACCACTTGGGTAAAGTACTCACAGCTGACCAAGAATCTCATATGCCGATGAACCTTCAGGGCAATAATAACCTGCTGGACACAGAGGTGGGAATCCTGTACGGGGTCCACACCAAGAGCCAGGACGGCATTTGGATGGATGAGATGAACCTGGAAAGATGACAGATAAGACAAAATCCCAATCTGGAATTTGCTGTGCAGGAATCACAATATGAATGTCTTAACAGGGTCTCAAACGGGGTAATTCACACTAGTTAATTTTAAAGGATGTGGTGGTTCAGTGGCTAAGATGCAGAGCTGGTCAATGAGAAAGGTTGGCAGTTTGGATCCCTAGCGCCATGTAACGGAGTGAGTTCCTGCGACTTGTCCCAGCTTCTGCCAACCTAGCAGTTCGAATGTCAGACCTGCAGCGGTTCCATTAAGAATCTTTGGCCTGCCACACTCTCATTAAGGAGGGGGGTGGGATAGCAAGGGATAGAATGTGTTGTTTTCAAAATAAAAAAATCCTTTCTAGAAGCTCAAGGTCATCTTTTGTCTCTGCACCTTTGCACCTGACCGGAAGCAGCTGGACGTAGGTGCTGGCGTGGAAGAAGAAGATTGGACCATGTGATGGAGTGTGGGTGTGGGGACAAGATCATGAACTTTTAACTGGGTGGGATTCTCATGTCATTTCCAGAATTGAGATTCCACAGCAATGTGCTAAGATGTCTGCTTTATTAAATTGGAACTTTAAGGATCGTTTTGCCTTGGACTCTGATTTAATTCTATATGATATTTGGAACACTGACATTGAAAGCACGTAAAAATGTAAGTAGAAAAATAGGAACCACCATTGGTGGGAAGGGAACAGTGTTCCGTGCACCTTCAGCATTTAGTCATGCCGGCCACGTGACCACGGAGACGTCTCCGGATAGCACTGGCTCTTTGGCTTTGAAACCGAGATGAGCACCTCCCCCTAGAGTCGGGAACGACTAGCACATATGTGCAAGGGGAATCTTTACCTTTACTTTTACTTTAGTTGATTTTAATGGGAGTATTTATCCCACGGACAGTCATCAAAATGCTCAAGGGATTCTGCTATAATTTCAGTGCTTCCTTCTCAAACTAGCCCCCTCCAGATTCCATCTGCCTTTCCTTTTATTTATGATTACCTACTGGGACTTTTTGTAATTGAAACACAATTGCATAAAGCAATAAGTTGCCACCAAAGTGGTCACAGAGCTAAGATAGATACCTCCAAATGGTCTCCTGCAAAAATTCTAGCCATTCATCTCTTGGTGCCCATGGGTAAAATAAAAATAGAATTTGCTGGGATTTGACAATAGGATAGGTCAGTGATGGGTAATCTTTATGCCATCATGTGCCAAAAGCAGAGGGAACATGGGGGGCATGTGTGTGTGTGCCCACACCCATAATTCTATGCAACCTCCCCCCGCGCCTGCACGCATGACCCCCCCACGCTCCTCCTGCTTTTGGTACATGACGGCATGGTGGAGCCATTTTTCGCCCTCCCCAGGCTCCAGAGCCATTCTAGGAGCCCGGGGATGGCGAAAATGGCCTCCCCCCGGAGGCTCCCTGGAGGTCAACAAAAACCTGTTTCCCAACTTCTGGTGGGTCCAGAAGGCCTGAAAATAGGGCTCCATGTGCCACCTGTGCCATGTGAGCCATAGGTTTGCCATCACGGGGTTAGGCAATAGTAGATGTACCACTCTTCCACATCATCCGAAATCTCCCTTTTTGAGATAGAAGCAGTCACCTTCATCTGCTGTGTCTCCTCCCACAGAGTCTCCTTTGAAGGACCTCTACTTGAGGATATGGCAACTTGAGTATCTCCAGAATGTTCCTGAAGGAACATTGTGAGGACCCCTTACTATATTAAATGTAAGCAACTAACCTAGTGGGCATTCATAGCCCGCTTCACAAGGTAGTCCAAGAACATTTGGCACTCCTGATTTTTCAGGATCTGGGCAGAAAAATCCAGGTGGACAGGGCAAGCAGTCTTCCAAAGATGTAGCTCCAGGCGGAGTCCTGTAGGAGCCAGGTGGGCAAAGAAAAGCTTCTTTTCTGCTTGGGCACCAGTGTCCTGGGGCACAAGGGTACTCTCGGAGGGCGGTGGCTCCTGTTAGATAGAAGACAAGTCAAGAGATGAGAGACAGGGAATTGGAGGGACTCAAGAGAGAGAAAAACCATCTTCTCTTCAGACTTTGCACCAACATTTTGCCAAGAGAAAAATAAAAAAGTCTTGAGGTCTGCGGTGATTCCAAACCCAGTTTTTCAACAACAGGGACATAAAAAAGTTTCTCTGTTACAGTAATTGTCGTGGAGGCCCGAATATCAGGATGGAGAATGTTGGTTTTAGCATTCTACATGTTACTGACTGCAGTTATAACTTTTGCATAGCTACAGTTATAGAATTATAGCGTCCATTCTATCGTGATCCGACAAAAGCGTGCCCAACAGCGCGCCGACAAAACCACTTCGATAAAACCGCAACATCAATAGCACGCCCACAAAGGCGCGTCGACAAAAGAGCGCTGACAGAAGCGCCATAACCCTTAAGGTAAGGGTTAGGGTTAGGTTTAGGTTTAGGGTTAGGTTCAGGGTTAGGTTCAGGGTTAGGTTCAGGGTTAGGTTCAGGGTTAGGTTTAGGATTAGGTTTAGGGTTACCTTTAGGGTTAGATTAAGAGCACCCTTCTGTCAGCATGCTGTTGTCGGCGCGCTTCTGTCCTCATTCTTTGGCGCAATTTCGAACTCATGCTTTTATACCCGCAGTTTTGTTGGTGCGCTTTTGTTGAGCGCACATTTGTCGGTGAACCCATTCTATTGCCATTCTATGGCTCTAGATTATGGTGATTTTATCATGGATGTACCTTAATTTAATATTTTATCTCCTCTATTGTACTGTCTACATGAGTTGTATGTATATATACATTTGCTGATGTTCTGCTTAAACTTATGTTTGTATTTGTATGTAAAATGTTTTTGTTAATTTTCTATTCCATTCTATAAAAATGGCTGTGTGTGTGTATGCATCTGTGTGTCTCAAGCAATTTCAACCAAACTTGGTACACAGATGACTTACTCTCTGGAGAAAAATACTATGGGGGTAAGACACCCCTAACACCCCTTGGGGTGTGTGTTCTGTTAAGAGCCTTTTTTGCCTTAAAACGGCTTCTACCATACCGCCTTAAAATGTCTTCTACTGTACAGTACTGTGGAGTTGCCATGGTAATGGCTTCACAGTACTCCACAAGAGGGTCCCTCTACTAAGGGGGAAAATCCAACATTAGAAATTGCAGCAACGTTAATGGAAGGAGGGTTGGGATAAATAAATACCCAGGCAGCACCGGTTTATCAGTGAGTGTTCTCAGGCCAAGTCCCCATGGGTGGGAAAGAAATGGTGAAGTGGTAAGAGTTGGAATTTGGTAGTCTTACCATTCCTGTTGCAAGACAACAGAGAACAGCAGCTATTAAAAGAATCACCACTCTTGCAAATTGAGAACACTATTGCACCTATGATGTCAAAATAATCAGATAATGGATGCTGGCTAAGAAAAATATCTCAAGAAAGACACTTTTTTCTGACCTCACAAGCTGTTGTGGCTTTCTTCATCTGAACACGATTTTGACAAATTGAGCTTACCGCCAGCGATAAAATCAGCAGCTCACCTGCTGGAGGACACTGGCATTCCGACATGCAGAGTTGGTAATTTGGCTGTCCCTCAGTCTCAAGTTCTTTTCGGAAAGTCTGCTTGGGACATTGTTGGAGAGTCCGCGGCTCCAGGGGATTGGTGAGATTCATTCCTTGGCAGTTGGACCCAAAGGGACGTGGGAAAACCATGGGAAATCCTGAAGAATGAGAAAATGAGGTCTTCTATGAAGCTGGGTATTAATAACGGTTGAAGAATTTGCCTGTTAGGTCCCACTTTAGTAAAGTTCTAGAGAAGATGGGTTCTGGACATTTCTACTAACTTTTTTGGCACCAGCGACCTGGTGGGCAAGGCAGACAATCTCCTTTTTGCTTGGCACCTGGGTGAGAACCTATGGTATCATCTGGACATGGAATGGGGGCTGCTGAGCCTTCTGGGCAGTAGAATCCTATGGGAAAGGAATACAACCACGTTCAATTCTGCTCATGGTGACTATCAAGCATTACCTTCTCTCAGATCATTTCCTAAGAGCTGAGGTGGCGCAGTGGTTGGGGTACAGTACTGCAGGCCACTTCAGCTGACTGTTATCTGCAGTTCAGCGGTTCTAATCTCACCGGCTCAAGGTTGACTCATCTTTCCATCCTTCCGAGGTGGGTGAAATGAGGACCCAGACTGTGGGGGCGATATGCTGACTCTGTAAACTGCTTAGAGAGGGCTGAAAGCCCTATGAAGCGGTATATAAGTCTAACTGCTATTGCTATTGCTATTGCTACTTCTTCAGAGATACAGCTTTAATTGTATGAAATCCTCCTATGGAAACTCCTGCTCAAGTTGCTGCTGAGTCACAATTCCCAACCTTCTTTATTCCATATATTGTCTTCTGCTAGTTAATGCTTTTGAGAATTGTCTACATTTCTAAAATGGATTGTCACATATTCCCCCCATCTTCTATACTTGGAAGAAACCAACATATGTGTCATGGGTCTTAGATCTCTAAACAACATCTGTTGTTAGTTGTGAAGTCTAGGACAAACCATCACGACCTCATGGACAATGTTCCTCCAGGCCTTCCTGTCCTCTCCCATCCTGTGGAGTCCATTCAAGCTCACGCCAACTGCTTCGGTGACTCCATCCAGCCACCTCATTCTCTGTCATCCCCTTCTTCTTTTGCCCTCCATCTTTCCCAGCATGAGGCTCTTCTCCAGTGAGTCTTTCCTTCTCATTAGGTGGCCAAAGGATTTGAGTTTCCTCTTCAGGGTCTGGCCTTCCAAAGAGCAGTCAGGGTTGATCTCCTCTAGGACTGACCGGTTGGATGGCCTTGCAGTCCAAGGGACTCGCAGGAGTCTTATCCAGCACCATAGTTCAAAGGCCTCCATTCTTTGGCGCTCAGCCTTCCTTATGGTCCAACTTTCACAGCCATACAATGCAACTGGGAAAACCAGAGCCTTGACTATATGCATTTATTTGTGCATCTGGTCCTCTCAATTCCTGGCAAATAATGGGGAAGAAATGGAGGTAGGGACAGATTTTATTTTCCTGGGTTCCAAGATTACCGCAGATGGGAACTACAGGGGAGGAAAACTATGGAAAATCTAGACAGCATCCTAAAAAGCAGAGACATCATCCGGCCAACAAAAGTGCTCATAGTCAAGGCTATGGTTTTCCCAGTTGCAATGTACGACAAAACAACATCTACAGAACACCAAAATTGCATAGTTCTTTAATAACCATTATCAAATATTTAGGTGCCCCAAATGCTGGCTATCCTTAGACTCTATTTCTTCAGGTGTTCTTCAGACTATTTTCTAGGACATTCAGGTACCTGCTGGACAAGGACCCGCACACTGTTCTCCCCAGAGACAATCAGCCAGGGGAGTCCAAGTGAAGTTGTAACCCTGTGGTGTAGCATCAGAACTTCCCTCTTGGCAGAAGAAGCCAGCAGCACAAAGTCCTTCCATCTGTCCTCTCCTGGAGCAAAGAAAATGCTAGGACTTCATTGACAAGGCAAGGAAAATAATTCAGTACACAATCATTTCTCTATGATGCTTCTCCCAAATAAATTGATACAGAGTGTTTGCAGCAATAGGTCTTGACTTCAAGAATTTAAGAGGGGTGGACTTCAACCACCAAAATTCCCAGCCAACATGCTGGCTGGGGGATTCTGGAAGTTGGAATCTTCCCATCTTAGGTAAAGGTTCTCCTCGCACATATGTGCTAGTCATTCCTGACTCTAGGGGGCGGTGCTCATCTCCGTTTCAAAGTCGAAGAGCCAGCGCTGTCCTAAGACGTCTCCGTGGCCATGTGGCTGGTATGACTAAACGCCGAAGGCGCACAGAACGCTGTTACCTTCCCACCAAAGGTGGATCCTATTTTTCTACTTGCATTTTTACCTGCTTTTGAACTGCTAGGTTGGCAGAGGCTGGGACAAGTAATGGGAGTTCACTCTGCTAGGCGGCACTAGGGATTCGAACCACCAAACTGTTGACCTTTCTGATCTACAAGCTCAGCGTCTTAGCCACTGAGCCACCCATCTTAAAGTAGCTGAAGTTTAGAATTATTAGCGTACAACATTAAATAAAACAGTGCACCCCTTCCAACCAAACCGAGCCACAGAATTAGAGAAACAAAATTGGAATGAAACGAGGGATAAAATATCTTTAAAGGAGACTTGGAAGTTCAAAGGAATGGTTGAGACTGGATTGGTTTGCGAAAACTCTGGAAGCTTGGCTACTCGGATGGGATGGGATTTTTCCATAGCTGGAGCAGCCACGATGATGGCCTTGTCTCAAGAGGATTGCATTCTGCCTTCAAAGTCAGCATATCATCAGCAAGCCCTCATAGAAGGGTTTGCATTTGAGTGACAGAAATATAATTACCTGCATTTCTACAGCTAGATTTGGACTGGGAAGAATTATATCTTGGTCCTGCCCAGCCACATTTTTTTCCCATAGTTAATCCCAAATCACGTCTCACCTTTACAGTCTAATACATGTCAGGGTTTATTACTGATTATTTTTATTCTCTCTCCTGTTTTATTTTATTAGCTGCCTTGCGGAGTTCTCTGAAAAGGAAGACCGTCGATACATCTTTCCAATCCAATGAACCACACAGATCCTAAACATTATGGAAGTAGTGGAAATATTGTACAACCTGCAGTAGTGACCAGGGGAGCAAGGAAGGCAATCTCTCTCTTTTCGTAGCCCCAAAACATCTGGAAAAGTGAAGGTGCCATCAGGACATGGATGGGGGACCAAAGTAGCTGAGAAGATAAGATATAAATCACTCGTTTGGATTCTGCCTTAGAAGGAAAGTTGGCTGGTTTAATCTTCCCTTAGAAATGGCTTGCAATGACTTGCTAATCCAACACAGGGTATGACTGGGCTGTCTCTTAGGAGTAAGGGGAGATCCTACAGCTGTTCTGATCTAGGCTTCCCCAAACCATGAAGCAGACTCCTTGTCCCGACAAAACCCCTTTTTATTAAGTTTCTGCAAATTCCTCTCATTCACACCCAGCAAAGTCCCGGCAAGCCGTCTTTTAAGGATGAATGTACAACCGCAGACCTTATCAGGCTTGGAGAGCTGCCAGGCCGATATCTTCCAAACGCAACGCTGTACAAGAAAGTACTTGACAAGGAGTTTCTGAGAGTCACTAACCAATTAAGTGAACTAATTGTCTCCTGCAAACTCCATTCCCCTTTTCCTCCTCTTTATTCCCTATGGGAGGGGCCATTCACCGTCCACCTGTGCCTTTACTCCCGAGTTGGTCCTTGTTCCTTAGCTGTTCCCTTCTCCTGGCAGCTCTGCGCATGCACACATCAGGAACAGGCTCCAGCTGTTCTTCTGCCCCACTGATCTCCGACTTTGAAGGCAGCTGATAACTGTCGGATGGCCCTGGCCCCCTCTCTGCCTCCGATGCAGAGCCCTCATCAGAGCCTTCCCCAGGACTGGCCCAGGTTCCTCCCCAACCTCCTCATTGTCTGAGTCTGCTCCCAGCTCTGCTGGCCGCTGGCGGGCCACAGCAACATCAAAGGGAAGCAATCATGAAGTTTTAGTTGCAACATTGGGTAGGAGAACTTTTCTTCTCCGTTTCTTTGATGCCCAACTTGAAGAGAGAGGGAGGAGTTTCTTGAGTCAAGGACACCTTTTCTAATGTCTCTTCGCTCCAGTTAACCAGTAGGTTTTTACCATCAACTGATGAATCAGTTGATGACTCAAGCCATTAAAGAGTGCAGCCCTGGTGCTTTTGCTAATGCATTTTCCAGAGATGTCTGCAGGGCATGGCCCCAAAAGTGGTCACATGTTGGCCACCATGGCAGCTCCCTCTGTTTTTCAGATGGAGCCCCAACCTCTTCATTGAGATGCTCATCATGATGGGCTTTTTTTAAACCATACCCCACCTATGCTCCTGCCATATTCACAATTCCATACCTTCAGGACAATAAGAATGTTGTGGGCAGGGCTTGGGTTCCCCAGGAGAAGCCTCGTGGCAGTAGAAACCAGATTGGCAGGGGAGACAATGGGCCGAACCTCGGTTGGGCTGGTATTCTCCAGTGGGACATGGAGTAGGGTGGGCTGCCCCAGACAGGCAGAAATGGCCCTGTGAAGCAGAGACAGGCAGAAACAGCACAGGTGAGGCAAGTAGTTAAGTTTTGCTTTCTCCAACATGAGCCCTTTTTATTTCTTGAAAGAAGGAATTGTCCGATTTTATAGAGAAGAAATAGCATAGCTATAAAAAGAAAGGAAGAAAACAACAGAAGAATTTCCTTCCTTTCCTCCTCTCTCTCTCTCCTTCCTTTCTTCCTTCCCTCTTCTCCTCTCCTCCTCCTCTACTTCCCTCCTTTCCTCCTCCTCCTCTTCTCTCCTTCCTTCCTTCTTTCCCTCCTCCTCCTGTTCTCCTCCTCTCCTTTCTTCCTTCCTTCCTTCCTTCCTTCCTTCCTTCCTTCCTTTCTTCCTTCCTTCCCCACTTGCTTTCTGTGACATAGGGCTAAATTCCCCCACCACACCCCAAAATTCTTTAAGAATATGCTATTCTGCCTTTCGAAGGTCATTATGATGAACGTATGGCATTTCATGACATTTCATTTCAATCTACTGTGATACACACACTGAGCTGATTCACTGCCCCACAATTCTCGCTGTGTTGAGGTCAGCAGGTGTTTGCACCCTGAAGTACACAATATTTTAGCTGATAGAACAGACCTCTGGGCAGAGGAAGGCAGTCGGGCTGTAGGAACTGAAGTTTGCTGGGCAGTAGAAACCAGCCATACAAGGGCCAGTAGGCGAACTCAACCCCATGGCTGCACAGAAGAATCCCGGGTAGCAAGGCACACAGTAATCTGGAGAGGATCCTCCTGTAGGATCAAAAGATGGACAGCTCTTCATGGGGAACCACATGAAAGGACCAGCCAAGAGTGAATTTGTACAACCTTCACCAACCTTAGTGAACCGAAGGAAGAGATGTGAGCCGATGGTGGCTTTCATAAGAAGAAACGTCTATTTCTTTTAAATATATGCATTTTAATGTTAATTACAATTGGGAATAAAAGATAGGATGCCTTAGGACAACGGTCAACAACCTTAAACACTCAAAGATCCACAAAGGTCTTAACCGACAGCCCCTCATTCAATTCTGGAGCCAACCGAAAGTCTCGCTCCCCCACCATAGAGTCTCCTCCTAGTGTGGCATCCTTTTTCCTCTACCTGTCCTAACTGAAAGCCCTATCAATTGTGGAGCTGACCAGGAAACCCGCCCCTTGCCATAGAGTCTCCTCCTGGCACATCCTGCTTCTCTCTCCCCCAACCGAAAGCTCCTCTCAAAATTATGGTGCCGACTGGTGACAGGGAGCCACAGCAGAGGGATGAAAGAGCCACATGCGGCTCCAGAGCCGCGGGTTGCTGACCCCCTGCTTTAGGATTAGAGGGATGGGAAGGATGTTGACTGAAAGCTGTTTGTACTTGATCTTTCTCCATTAAAATGACTCCTCCAAAGCAATTATTTTCGGCACCAATGACATCTATTTGTTTTGTCTTTACCGTAAGAACAAAGTTAAGCAAGCGGGATTTACATCAGGGAAATAGCAGGGAGAAGATCTAGCCATTCTTTAAACAACATTTTTAATACACCGAAATCAAAGAAGTACAAGATTTTCTGCCCAACCTTTTGGCACAAGGGCAGAAGAGATGGAGCAGGAGTATCCAGTGAGAGGAAGGATTATGAAATATTAACCCTCTTGTATCTTCCTTGGGGACGTGGTGGCTCAGTGGCTAAGATGCTGAGCTTGTCAATCAGAAAGGTTGGCAGTTCGTCGGTTCGAATCCCTAGCGCCGCGTAACGGAGTGAGCTCCCATTACTTGCCCCAGCCTCTGCCAACCTAGCAGTTCAAAAGCATGTTAAAAATGTAAGTAGAAAAGTAGGGGCCACCTTTGGTGAGAAGGTAACAGCATTCCATGCGTCTTTGGCGTTTAGTCACGCTGGCCACATGACCATGGAGAATGTCTTTGGACAGCTCTGGATCTTTGGCTTTGAAACGAAGATGAGCACCGTCCCCTGGTGTCGGAAACAAGTAGCGCATATGTGCAAGGGGAACCTTTACCTTTACCTTATCTCCCCTAAGGACCTCATCATTCATCTAGTTGCCCACAGCTTCTCCTGCCTTCCCTCCATTATCTGCCATCGGTGTCTGTGGAGATCCCCATCCCATTCTTTAATTACATTTTTTCCTCAAGCCCTACTACAGACTTCTGCAGAAGTCTTCATTCTTAAGTCAGGCAAGAGGGTTAGGATTTGCAATTTTCTTTTGAAGGACAAGTATGATCTTTGGCATCCGAGGTGGCGCAGTGGTTAAATGTAGCACTGCAGGCTACTTCAGCTGACTGCAGTTCTGCAGTTCGGCTGTTCAAATCTCACCGGCTCAGGGTTGACTCAGCCTTCCATCCTTCCGAGGTGGGTGAAATGAGGACCCGGATTGTTGTTGGGGGCAATATGCTGACTCTGTAAACCGCTTAGAGAGGGCTGAAAGCCCTATGAAGCGGTATATAAGTCTAACTGCTGTTGCTATTTTTTTTGTGGGTAACAAACTCAGCTCCTTATAGCTGGAGGAACCCCTGGGTAGCTGACCTTGAAATCAACCCTGTGGGCTGGTCTTCCAAGCTATACTCACCTGTCCCATTATTCAGAGTGCCCACTGGACAAGCGATAGGAGAGGGAGTGCCTTCTGGGCAAAAGTACCCCTGGGGGCAAGGTCCATTAAGTTGAAACTCATCTGAGCTTTGAGGGACAGCATCAAATGCTCCCCCAGCACAGTAAAACCCGGCAGTGCAGAAACCTGCCAAAGAGAGGATGAAGAGAACAGATGCCTAAGCATTTTGCAAAACAAAAGGATCCACAACTTCAAAAACAGAATGGCAATCTTCGATTTTCTCTAAAGAAAGAAGAGGATAGAATAGAAGGAGGTAGCCAAGGTTTCTTACCATCAGGCTTCCAGTTGGCCTCACCCCTGCAGTAGCTTCCAACTGGGCATGGCTTGCAAGTATTGAAGGATGAGGCTCCCTCCAGGGCATTTAGCAAACCAGCTGGACATGGCATGGGCATGGCTGTCTGGGCTGGGCAGTAATACCCTGTCAAAAGTAAGACTGAATCAATAGGCTGTAGTCGTGCTTGAAATGTCAATAAGTTCTTCGAGCTGAGCTTGGTTTCTGAGGACTTCATCTACACAGTTTCCCTGGCAACACTCCAGTAGCCATCAATCATTATTTTCTGGCAGGTTTTTTTTTGACTTCCTAGTTCTTACATTACATATCTTAGCAGTTTTCTAACCACCAGCTCCATTGGATCTTGTTTAGCTTCAGAGTCCAGTCCAAGTAAGATGGATGGCATTAACTGTGAATTTTCATATTTAAAGTACTTTCCATTTTTTCCAAAGAAGTTGAGACTGTGGACCAGTGGTGAGTTTCAAAAAAAATTCGAACCTACTCTGTGGGTGTGGCCTCCTTTGTGGGAGTGGCTTGCTGGCCATGTGACCTGGTGGGAGTGGCTTGCCGGCCATGTGTTTTCTCTCTCTCTCTCTCTCTCTCTCTCTCTCTCTCTCCTTCCTTTTGTCTCTCTGTCCCTTTTTCCTTTTTTTCTTTCATCTCTCTCTCACTTTTTCTTTCTTTTTTCTTTTTTCTTTCTTCCTTTCTTTCTCTTTCACTTTCTCTCTCTGTGTGAGTCAGTCTGTCTGTCTGTCTGTCTCTGTGTGTGTTTGTGTGTGTGTGTGTGTGTGTGTCAGTGATGGGTTTCAAAAAAATGTGGAACCTCTTCTGTAGGTGTGGTTTGCTTTCTGGTGGAACCTCTTCTAACCAGTTCGGTAGATTTGACGAACCGGTTTTACCGAACTGGTGCGAACTGGTAGGAACCCACCTCTGCTGTGGACCTGATGAAACTAGAATAAAGGTCCCCAGATTCCACTTCCTGCTGAGTGATCAATCCCAAGGAAAAGATCTACGGGCAATCCACCTTGCGTTTGATCATATTACGAGAAAGAATAGAACAGAATTCTTTAGAATAGAATTCTTTATTGGCCAAGTGTGATTGGACACAGAAGGAATTTGTCTCTGGTGTGTATGTTCTCAGTGTACATAAAAAGATACATTTGTCAAGAATCATAAGGTACAACACTTAATGATAGTCATAGGGTACAAAGAGACCCTACATTGAAATGGAATCTGCCTTTGTATGACATAAGAACATTACCTGTGTCCTGGCTGTCCAGAAGATGATGCAGAATAGATCTTGACATATTTCTGCAGGATCTCCCATAAGTTATCTTTTTTTCAAGAGTTACACATATCCCTCAGCCCTTCCTGGTAGATCTTTGTGCCTAATCTCCTGATCATCTGCATTGCCTTTCTCTGACTTGATTCCAGTTTCACTGAACGCTTTTTCCAGTTATGTACCCAGAACTAATAGCAGTGACTGGGAGAGGGATCTTGGAGTCTTAGTGGACAACCAGCTAAATATGAGCCAGCAGTGTGCAGTGGTAGCCAAAAAAGCCAATGCAATGCTAAATTGCATTAACAGAGGGATGAAATCAAGATCAAGGGAAGTACTAAAACCACTCCATAAAGCCTTAATAAGGCCACACCTAGAATACTGCATCCAGGTTTGGTCACCACACTACAAAAAAGATGTTGAGGCTCTAGAAAGAATGCAGAGAAGAGCAACCAAGATGATTAGGGGACTGGAGGCTAAAACAGACAATGAACAGTTGCAGGGACTGGGCATGGCTAGTCTAGTGAAGAGAAGGACCACGGGAGACAGGAGAGCATCTTCCAATATTTGAGGGGCTGCCACAGAGAGGAGGGGGTCAAGCTATTTTCCCAAGCACCTGAAGGCCAGAGAAGGAATAATGGATGGAAACTGACCAAGGAGAGATTCAAGATAGAAATAAGGAGGACCAGGGGAGACATGATAGCAGTCTTTGAACATTTGAGGGGCTGCCACAGAGAGGAGGGATTCAAACAATTTTCCAAAGCACCTGAAGGCCAGACAAGGAATAATGGATGGAAACTGACCAAGGAGAGATTCAACCTGGAAATAAGGAGACATTTTCTGACAGTGAGAGCAATCCACCCATGGATCCACCCAGTTGCCTTCAGAGGTTGTGGTAGCTTCATCACTTGAGACTTTCAAGAAGAGACTGGACTGCCATTTGTCAGAAATACTGTAGGATCTCCTGCTTGAGTGGGGGAAAGGGTTGGATTAGATGACCTATAAGGTCCCTTCCAACTAATCTGTTAAATCTGTTAAAGTAGATTCAAGAAGAAGCCGCTCTAGTGTAGAACTATATTTTTCGATGAGTTAGAAGCTATAAATAGCATGGAAGAACATTTGATGGGAACAAAAGATGGTGGCCTCCTTAATCTTCACCCAATGCGGTTTTTGTTTCTCATGCCAGGTATCAAATGAAGTCCCCTTGCCACCCTGCATTACCTCGAGGGCAGATGGCTGGTTCCACAGTGGCAGCACGTCGACAGGCAGTTCCTGCAGGGCAAGGGAGGCAGATACTGGCTCCATCAGTGGGGCTAAACATCCCAGGCTCACAGGGCACTTCCGAGCTGGTGCCCTGGGGACAGTAGAAGCCTTTAGGGCATCGATACCCATGTATCCCATCATTAGGGCAAGGCACAGTGTTGCCTTCAAGGCAAACATACCTGTGAATGTGTTAGAATATTCATGACTGGGAGAGACATGGTAACAAGGTCAGCCAATGAAGAGGCATAGCAACTAAGTCAGCCAATGGGAGCTTAAACAGATCTGAGTCTGTGCTGAGAATCGAAACTGAAACTACTCTGCCTGCTCTGAACTCTGAAATGAAACCAACTGTTCCCTCCTGCTTGTGTTCTGCTTGTAACTTCTACTACGTTGAAATAATCTACTATTGGTATTGTACATTTATTCAGCTGTTATTATGCATATAAAGAAGTTAATGAATCCAGCTGAATCAGTTATCTGCGTGAGCTTTCTGGATTTGATCTTTCTGCAACAAACTCTGACAGAATGTAAGAAAGGAGGACTCGTACTTTCTAAAACTTGGCATCTACTTTAAAGGGGAAGATCTTCATCCTCGAATATTTTAAATCGAATACCCTTACATTTTGGTCATTCAAAACAGATTTCCAGAAGAGGCTGGATATCTTTGTTTCAGTCACCCTGAGAGATAGAGAAGATATTTAATACTATCTTGGTGTTTTGCAGTTCTGGCAACTTTCAACTCCCAGAATTCCCCAGCCAGCCTTGCTGCATTGCCAGATCTGCTTGCCACACTCAAGATGCCCTAGTCCCGTGATGGCAAACCTATGGCACGAGCCGTCACCCCAGCTCAGCGCCACTGTGCATACGCATGTGCCTCCCACCGACCTGCTGATTTTTGTTATCTGCCAGGCATGCGTGGAGGGCAGGGCGCATGTACAGGTGTCATGTGGGGGATGTAGAGCCCCCCACGGTCTGCTTTTTCTCCCAGGAGGCTGCAGGGAGGCCTACTTGGCCCAAAACAGGCTGCGGGGGATTGTGTGCACATGTAGGGAGAGCATAGGGGGATTACATGTGCAGGGGGTGAGGTCCGTGGGAGGGGGGTGTCACACACATTGCATTATGGGTGCAGCTGCACGCATTGTCACATGCACAAGTTTTTGGCACGCAACAACAAAAAGATTAGCCATCACTGCCCTAGTCATTTTGAGAAAGTGTTTTTGTGATGCCCCATTTCTCTGCTGGGAAGAACCTGGAAGTTTGCATCTTACCCTTCATTACATGGTAACATCTGGAACAGGTCAGATGTGCCCGACTGGCTGCAGATGTGTCCTGCTGGGCAAGGTAGGCATTCACCCTCAGCTTTCAGGCCAATCATAGTGGAAAAGGAGCCAGGTGGGCAAGGGATGGGAAAACCAGTCCCAGGAGGGCAGAAATGTCCTCTGGGACAGATGTCATTCCCCATCAACATGCTGTCAGAATCCACCTGTACAAAGATGAAAATAACAGAAAGTGGAAAAATCAAGAGACTCTGGTTAAAAAGAAAATCAAGGAACTACCAAAATCAGACAGACAATCAACTGTAAACAACAGCCCTAATCAAGGAAGACCTGTCAGGCCTTCAGCCATCTTTTCTTTTGGATCTCAGGCCTGCCACACTTTCTATTATTCTACTATGCATTTTCTATTGTGGGAAAATGGGAGGGGGGGATTGTACGGAGTTAGATGATTTGTAGCCATAACAACATTCTTTCTAGAAAGCCAAGGTCATCTTTTGTCTTTGCACCTCTGCACCAGACCGAAACTGGATGGGTTAAACATTATAAACCACTTAGAGACAGCTGTGTAGCGCTATGAAGCAGTATATAAGTCTAACTGCTATTGCTATTGCTATTTTTAAGAAGGGATTGGACAACCTCTTGTCTGATATGGTGTAGGGTTCCCTGCCTAAGCAGGGGGTTGGACTAGAAGATCTCCAAGGTCCCTTCCAACTCTCCTAGTCTATTCTGTTCTAAAATAGCCTTTTCCACCTGCAAGAATTTTCGATGTTTACAAACAATTAGCATTGGATTATTTCTTCAAGAAGCTCAGTTTATTGTAAAAGGGATTACTAGATTGGGTTTTAGAGATGGGATCAACTTTCAGTTTATTCATTTCCACTTACTCTGTGCCTAATGGGAGTTGAGCTGACTGCCCCTTTGCTGCAGTAGTAGCCTTCATGGCAAAGTCCAGTTGGCTGAAATAGTCCAGGAGATGAACAATACATGCCTTATAGAGGAGACAAAAGACAACAGCAGAAGACACAGAATGTGAATAGCAAACAAAACATTCTCATCTGCATTTCTAGGCAGTGAAAATGAGAATGTTCTGGGCACTTCTGGGGCAGTTCATTTTTCTAAGTTTGGATCCAGGCCCTCCCTTACCTGCTGGGCAGGATTCACACTCGGTTTCATCAGCCGCGCCAACCTTGGGTCCATAGGTACCTCTGGGGCATGGATGCTCCCTGCTGGAAGCAGTACCAGGTGGGCAAAAATACCCCATAAGACACAGCTTAGGAACTGGGATACCATCACCTAGGAAAGGAAGAGCAGTTTTTAGTAGCAATGTTTACTTTTAAGGCCAAGATACCTTTCTTTCAGAAAGAAAATCCCATGGATCCAAATTCCAGGCTAATGAAAGAACTCCTTTCTTGTTCCAGAAAGTTCTGTTCTTCTTGTGGCCCGCCAGCAGCCAACAGAGCGGCCAACAGATTCGGACAGTGAGGAGGTTGGGGAGGAACTTGAGTCAGTCCTGGAGTCTGAGGAAGGCTCTGATGAGGGCTCTGTGTCAGAGGCAGAGAGGGGGCCAGAGCCATATGCCAGTTATCAGCTGCCTTCGGAGTCAGACATCAATGAGGCAGACGAACAGCTGGAGGCTGTTCCCAGTGTGCACATGCGCAGAGTTGCCAGATGAAGGGTACAGCTAAGGAACAAGGGTCGACTTGGGAGTAAGGCCACAGGTGGATGGTGGGCCCTTCCATAGGGAATAAAAGAGGAGCAAAAGGGGAGTGGAGTTTGCAGGAGGCAATTAGTTCATTCCTGCATTCTTGCCAAGTATTGCAGCATCTGAAAGATATCGGCCTGGCCACTCTCCAAGCCTGATAAAGATCGGTAATTGTGAATTATCTTGAAAGACTGTGGGAGAGGAAAGACTTTGCTGGAGAGGAATTCACTGTAAATTAAATACAAGGGGTTTATTGGGACGAGGACTCGGCTTCCTGCTGCTGGGGAAACCTCGGTCAGAACAGTTCTCATGGTATGAATCTTCAGTATTATTGCAGTCTTTAGCTAATGCAGTGTGCTCATGGCTCACAAGCTACCATTGGTTGAGTTTGCCCATCACCGTAAACCATGGTTCATCTAAATCCTGGATTGTTAACACAGACACAATGACTGGGCATATAAGCCATGCTAAGCCATAAACACCATTCACAAAGTGCAAAGTTTGGGTGTACACGTCACGCCAAACCAACATCAAACCAACCCACATTAAGCCGCAGAGCATCTTAGCTCTGTGCAAAGTCAGCCTTTGCCTACAGCGATTGCATTTCCCTCGGGCTTACTGGTGTTGGTGGGCTCACAAAAGAATCGGGCAGGACAGGGATCACAAGATTCTTTCCCTTCTTCTGATTGGTGGGTTCCCTTTTCACAAGCGACCGGATCTGCAGAGCCCTCAAGACAATAAAATCCACGTGGGCACCGGTGGGAAGGTGGCATGGAAGAGTCTTGACCAGGTGGGCAGTAGTACCCAGGGGAACATCTCCCTTCTGAAGCAGTCTTTCCGGCCCCTAAAATCAGCAAGAACAAGAAGGATCTACTCGTAATTTATTTGTTGTTAGTACCTCCAACCCCCATACCTTTGACCTTAAGCTGTCTACCGTGGATCTTACATGTTTCTTAAGATGTCTAAGATGCCCCCTAAGGGGGCATGCATAAGCGCACCAGCGTGCCTACCATCCCTGTCTGTTCTGACCCCCACCTTGCCCATTCAGAAACTATAGCCACACCCAGCTTGCAAAGGAATGTTTTTATCAGTCCCGGCTCTTGCTATCTGCGAGCCCAAAATAAACACAGATAAAAGGCTCTGGCAAAAGTCTTCACTCAAACTAATACAAAACAAGATTATATAAATCAAATCACTTATCCAAGTGCTTTTTCTCGATGATTGCAAACAAACAGAGAACTCGACTAGAACAGGAACAGAACAGAATGGAACGTTGACTTCTGCCACTAGGGCGTGGCACCATCAGTCTTTTATCCACAGGAGGAGATCCTTAACGAGCCACAGCTGCTTGTTATCCTCTCCTGTGAGCATCCTGAAACCACTCACAGGAGGTTTCTGTGTCAGAGTCTGATAGCAGCTCCAAAGGCTCCTACCGAGCTACAACACCTGTCCTACTGTCCCCATTTATATGTACTTTTTATGTGTTTATAGTTATAAAGTAGGACGTAAAATGAGATTTGGACATTAGGTGTGAAACCTACTGGGTCAGGCTGGACAGCCTCTCGGGGCCCCTTTACTTCTATATTAAAAAGCCACATAGGCAGAGTTGCAGCTTGCAAAAAAACAGGAAGCAAGTGCCTAACCACAAGATGTTCCAGCCAACGTCCCTATGTCAAAATTCCAAACCACAAGGTTCAATTAAAGTTCGTTAATGACATGTTGTCCATACCTGTAACAAAAGGAGAAGTAAGGCCCCCATCTCTTATAAGGCTTTCTCCTCAAGATAACCACTAAGAAATGTGTTGTATTTCCGTGTTGCAATGCTTTTGAGAATGTATAAGAACGCGTGCTTCAATAATGAAGGTTGTTCAGAACTTGCAATGCTAGCCATGGGCTAGCTTTCTGAACCTGGCTGCCACATAAACTTTTCCTGTATCCTGAGAAGTCTAAAGTTTGTCATTTTCTGCAACAGCTATGTTTTGCTTGTTTATAACCATTTCTTTGTGCCATTTTTCATGTTTTTTTCATACTTGTTTCCTTGTACTTCTTGACAAATAAAATAATTTGGATTATGTCGATAAGAAAATATCTTCTGGTGCACCAAAATTATCTCTCCCCCCAGTGGTGGGTTTCAAAAATTGTTCGAACCTACTCTGTGGGTGTGGCTTCCTTTGTGGGAGTGGCTTGCCGCCCATGTGACCGGATGGGAGTGGCTTGCCGCCTATGTGACCGGATATGAAGATGCCGATGACACTTGTCAGAACCACCTTAAATTACCTCCCACACAGCACTGGCATGCATAAGAATAGGATGCAAACTTGTTTTTTAAAAGGCATCTTTGGTTTGCGTTAAAACAACTTCAACACCCGCAATGTTCTGATTGCACCACAAACGCAGTAGTCATCCTTACCTTTCACAGAGGCACTGAGTTTTATAAATAGGAGCATGATAGTGTAGAATAATCATATCCAAGGACCAGTGGTGGGTTTCAAACAATTTTGGAACCTCTTCTGTAGGTGTGGCCTGCTTTCCGGGTCCACTGGTGGAACCTCTTCTAACCGGTTCGGTAGATTTGATGAACCGGTTCTACCGAATAGCTGCTAACTGGTAGGAACCCACCTCTGCCTCCCCCCCTCCCAATTTAAAACAGTAAAGGAAAGGTTTGTACGTACCACTGCAGAAATTCCCAGCTGGACACAGTTTGCAGTCTGTAATATCCCATTTTCCGCTATGAGGGTTGATGGTCCCTGGCATGCATGGAAATGGGGACCCGGTGCCTTGGGGACAATAGGATCCAGGGGGGCAGAGGTTTTGATCGGGACGGGAAGAGGACAAATCACAATAGAAACCAGCCTGACATGTCCCTGCAAAACAAAATATTTCAGAATGGCAAACGGATGATCTCCGCAACTTATTGCCAAACCCAGATGGACGTTTCTTTCAACAATTCATAACCTACTTAGTAATAAATCAGACTTTCATGCATGAACCTGGAACCCAGCATGCAAGAACACTTCTCAACATGCACCTCTGGCATATTTAAGAGGTACAGGACCCACGTTACACCTATCCTCCGCGAGCTGCACTGGTTACCGATCAGTCTCCGGATACGCTTCAAGGTGCTAGTCGTAACTTATAAAGCCCTTCATGGTATTGGATCTGGGTACTTGAGAGACTGCCTGCTGCCAATTACCTCCCACAGACCCATTAGATCTCACAGGGCTGGCCTCCTCCGGGTGCCATCTACCAGCCAATGCCACCTGGCTATTACCCGGGGGAGGGCCTTCTCTGTTGCAGCTCCGGCCCTCTGGAATGAACTCCCCGCAGGGATTCGGACCCTCACCTCTCTCCAGGCCTTCCAAAAAGCCGTCAAAACCTGGCTTTGCCGGCAGGCCTGGGGGTGATGAGTTCCCTCCCCTCTTGACATGTATGGTTGTGCGACTGTTGTCGACTTTTATTATTTGTATTTTGTCTTTTTATGTTCCCCTTTTTTCCCCCTTGAATTGTTCGCCACTCTGAGTCCTCCCGGAGAAGGGCGGCATACAAATAATACAATACAATACGATACAATACCAGAAACAGCAGCGAGACCTTCTCCTTGGCAGAAGCGTCCTCCAGGACAGGGCAAACAGGCATTCTGGGACAACATGCCAGGCAGGGGGAGAAATGTTCCTGTGGGGCACGGGGTGGGGTGGTTGCTACTCAAAGGACAAAAATGCCCCGCAGGGCATAAACTTCCAGTTTCATCTTGAACAGGATTGGGTCTCCAGGCCTTCAGAATGCAGTAGTAGCCAGGCAGACAAGGACCGCTCGGAGTCACTAAACCTAAAAAAAGGAGATTTATTGCAAAAACAATTTGTTGCTTTTTTTTACAATTTTACAAAGTGAGGAAACCTCCAGGCATCTCCACATCCAGGGAGGTTTCTGCTGGGAAACCTATATCTGGGTGTACGTCCAACCATAGGAAATCTGTACATTGATAAGAAGTGAAGGATTTAAAACCCAAACACAACAGGCAACCTCAAAGCAAGGTTGGAGTTAGACGTGGTGATTAAGCTGGTGTGTGTGTGTGTGTGTGTGTGTGCGCACATATGCATGTATCTATATGTAAATTCATATATCCAAGCTATAGAGACCATCTATCTGTAGATATAATAGATGTAAAAATTATAGATAGATGATAGATAGATAGATAGATAGATAGATAGATAGATAGATAGATAGATAGATAGATAGATAGTGAATGGATGGATGAATGGATAGATAGAAAGATAGATGATAGATAGATGATAGATAGATAGATAGATGATAGATAGATAGATAGGATGATAGAATGATAAATAGATGGATGGATGGATGGATGGATGGATGGATGGATAGATAGAAAGATAGACAGACAATGATAGATACATAGATATAGATATATAGATGATAGATAGAAAGCTAGATAGATAATGAATGGATAGATGGATGGATGGATGGATGGATGGATGGATGGATGGATGGATGGATAGATAGATAGATATAAATGATAGAGAAGATAGATATAGATGATAGAGATAGATAGACAGATATAGATAGATGATAGATAGATGATAGATAGATAGACAGACAGACAGACAGACAGACAGATAGATGGATAGATGATGGGATGGATGGATAGATAGACAGACAGACAAACAATGATAGATAGATATAGATATATAGATGATAGATGATAGATGATAGATGATAGATGATAGATGGATGGATGGATGGATGGATGGATGGATGGATGGATGGATGGATGGATAGATAGATGATGGATGGATGGATGGATGGATAGAAAGATAGATGATAGATAGATAGATAGATAGATGATTGACAGACAGACAGACAGTCAGACAGACAGATAAACAGACAGACAGACAGATAGATATAGATGAGAGGTAGAGATACAGATAAATGAGATAGACACAGAGATAGTTAAGATAGAGATAGATATATCATCTCCCACTGTGCCTGGAATCCAACTAATGAATTAACTAAACTAATGAATGGAATTCAAGGTCTTAGGAAGACTTATCATTGAGAATCATCCTCATCTTCGTTCTCTTCCTCAGCCTCTTCACAAAATCACTAATAAACCACCCTGTGGCTTGCAGCAAAGCAGTGCATTGCAAATGCTAACCCAGTTATGTCCTTGGATGAAACCAGACTTTTGCCGGCCACAGTCCAAGTCTCCTCTCAGATTACCTGGCCTTGCGCAGAATTTGCCCCCAGGACACGGCTCACATTCCCTGAAGCTGCTCAGACTGGTCTGGTTACTAAAGGTCCCAGCGGGACAAGGGTATTGCTTAGCCGTTTTTGTTCCTGACAGACAGTAGTATCCAGGCAGGCAGTCCGTGGGGTCGATCACTCCTGGAGAAATCCTTCTGGAACTCCTGGGATCTTGTGTTCGGAAACTGGGATCACAGAACCTGTTAGTACAGCCGACAATGTTCAGTCCATTTTCATTTTCATTTTTCATCCCTATGGATAGAAAATTGTTCTGACCCCCCTCGTCCCACACCAACACACAGTCCGAGCCAAAGATAAGTTACGGCATTTAATTAAAGACAGACAGGTCCTTGGCAGCAATCCAGCACAGATAAACTGTGGCAGCAATCCAGCCTGCCAAGCTCACAATAATGTTCTCCAACATTAGTTCCTGTGTTGACTTCTGCAAAAGGGGCATGTGTACAAGCAGTCCTTTTATAGTCTGGAGAGGAGACTAATGACCACCAGCTGAGTGCAATTACCTCCTGTAACTGCGCAACTGTTCCTGACGCCTATTAGCTCTTCGATGTCGTGCATCCAAGAACAACTCACTACTGGCATCCAGCTCACTCGCCCTTGTCTCCTCCCCACTGATCCAAGGCTCAGGTGCCACCTGGTGGCCAACCAGCCTCTCTGCACCCTGCTCAGATTCAGAACCCTGTCCAGGGTCCTCCACATCCTCCAGAGCCGACTCATCGGGCCCCTCGCTGTCGGAGTCTGGTGGCAACTCCAATGGCTCCTGCTGGGCCACAACAGAACATTATCTAGAGCAACCAGTTTATTTTGTGAAGCTTCTCATGTGCACAAAACAGTCCTGGACCTCCTTTTTGGGGTGGGTCGTGTTTTAGAGGAAACATGGTATAAAGCACTAAATCAAAAATATAGAATAAAACATCTCAGAAGAATCACTTTGCCCGTCTTCAGACTAGTGGTGGATTCCGGATCCTGTTGCAACTGGTACACGGCAACGGGGGCCAGCATCCACCACGTGCATGCGTGCAGCACAAACGCAGTTCATGCATGCATGCTTAACACCTGCGATGCTCCAGCGGCTAGGTGGAGCATCACACAGGTACCAATACATTCCGTGCACATTTATTTATTTATTTATAAAATTTATATGCCGCCCAATCTCGAAGGACTCTGGGCGGCTTACCAAAAAAAGGGGGGAAAAAAGAGAAAAAAAAGTTTAAAATCACAACACCACATACATTCATTCTAATCGGGGCTGGACCTCAACAGTGAGGTCAACAGCCCCAGGCCTGCCGGAACAGCCAGGTTTTTACAGCTTTCCTGAAGGCCATGAGGGTGGGTATGGTCCGGATCTCTGGGGGTAGCTGATTCCAAAGAGTCGGAGCAGCCACAGAGAAGGCTCTCCTCCGGGGGCCCGCCAGCCGACACTGTCTGGCTGACGGCATCTGAAGGAGGCCCAATCTGTGGGATCTTACTGGCCGCTGTGAGGTATGTGGCAGTAGGCGGTCTCGAAGGCCGAAAGCCCCGATCGGCTCAAATACAGGTAAGGAGGAAGGGAGGGCTCTCCGGAGCACCGTACCAAAATGGTACCTGGTACTCCCAGCATGCACCGGTACGTTCATACTGGGGCATACCGGTTGTATCCCACCACTGCTTCAGATGTAGCTCACTAGTCTCAATAAGTGGTCACGATATATCAGAAGGGACAGCCTAAATTGGGAAAACCAATGAAAGAATGGAATTACGTGGCTGGGCTGTAGGATCTGGTGCATAGAGACATCTCCTTTGCATGGAAAAAACAAATGGGAAATGCAGATAGCAGTAAGAATAAGAAGATGTATTTTCTCTTCCAGACACATTTGAACGGCTGTCATGTAGAATGCAGAGAAGCTGCCTGAAATTAATTAAAACAAGATTGCAAAATGTGCTCCTTACTTTCCTGCAGGACAGATTTTGCACTGACTTTGGCCCGCTTCGTCTTGGTATTTACCAGGAGGACACGGCTGAGGTTCTGGGCTCCCTTTGGGACAATAGTGACCAAGAGGACAAAGATGATCTAGAGAGAGGAAGAGAGGGGGGAGAGGGAGAGAAAGAGAGAAGGAAACGGAGAGGGGGAGAGAGAGATAAGGAAAGAGGGGGAGGGGGAAAGAGACAGAGAGAGGGGGAGAGAGAGAGGAAGGGGAGAGAGAGGGAGGGGAAGAGAGGGAGAGAGAGAGAGGGAGAGACAGGGAGAGGAAGAGGAAGGGAGGGAGAGAAGGGGAGAGAGGGAAGGAGAGAGGGGGACGGAGGGAGAAGAGAGAGGGAGAGAGAGGGAATGGGAGGGGGAGAGAGGGAAAGAGAGGAGGAGGAGAGAGGGAGAGAAATGGGGAGAAAAGAGGGAGAGGGGAGGGAGGGGTGGGAGAGAGAAAAGCCGAGAGGGAGAGAAAGTTTAAATCCCATTATTATTCTTATTTTTATAAATAACTCAAAGCAGCGGACACAACTAATACTCCTTCCTTCTCTTCCAGAACAACAATTTTGTGAGATGAGTTGGGCTCTTCCAAGAATAGAAAAGTCATCTCCTTTGAGGGTAGAATAATCCCCTACCTGGATTTTGGTCAAATATCGATCCCTCTGGACAGAACCAGCCTTCTGTACATAAATTCTCTGGAAAGGTTTGACCCCGGAGGGAACAGAACCAGCCTGCTAGGCAGAGATGACAATCCTGGAATGATCGTCCACCTTGGTGGGCTAAGAAAGAACCTATAGAAACAGACATATACATCTAACAAGGTCCTTAAAGTCTCCATTTTAATTAAATGTTTAGAAACCCAGCGGTTCAGAAAACGAAGTAGTATCCCATTCTTTTCTTGACTCTCTGGATTCCTTTTTGCGTCCTTTTCTTTCTTTCTTTCCTTCCTTCCTTCCTTCCTTCCTTCCTTCCTTCCTTCCTTCCTTTTCCTCTCTCCCTTCCTTCTCTCTCCCTCCTCCTTTCTTCCACATCTCCTCCCTCTCTCCCTCCCTCCCTCCTCCACTTCTTCCTCCCTCCCTCTCCTCCCTCCCTCCTTCTCCTCCCATCCTCCCTCCCTTCCTCCCTTTCCTCCTCCCTCCCTTTCTATTTCATTGAATTTCATGCCATCAAGTGTGAACTGAGAAATATACCAGCAATATCTACATACAGACCTACCTGCTGGGCAAGGAATTGGGGAAGATGTCCCCTGGGGACAGAAATAGCCTTGAGGACAAATGTCTCCCATTATCCCGTCAGTTGGATTGGGTAGAGTAGAGCCTCCAGTACAGTAGAAGCCAGGATCACATGGGCCAGATGGAGCAGCCAATTCAGAAGATGCACAGTAAAAACCTTACAAAGAAAGAAAAATATGCGATAGGACCAGGGTCTTCTCAAATCTCTTCCTTGCTTTATTTGTACCCTATGATTATAATTATGTGTTGTATCTTAGGATTCTTGACGAATGTATCTTGTCTTTTTATGTACACTGAGATTATATGCACCAAAGACAAATTCCTTGTGTGTCCAATCACATTTGGCCAATAAAGAATTCTATTCCATTCCATTCCATATTATATTATATTCCATTCCATATTCTATTCTATTCTATTCTATTCTATTCTATTCTATTCTATTCTATTCTATTCCATTCCATTCCATATTCTATTCTATTCCATTCCATTCCATTCCATATTCTATTCCATTCCATATTCTATTCCATTCCATATTCTATTCTATTCTATTCTATTCTATTCTATTCTATTCTATTCTATTCTATTCCATTGCATTGCATTGCATTGCATTGCATTGCATTCCATTCCATTCCATTGCATTGCATTGCATTGCATTCCATTCCATTCCATATTCCATTCCATTCCATATTCCATTCCATTCCATTCCATATTCTATTCTATTCTATTCTATTCTATTCTATTCCATTCCATTCCATATTCCATTTCATTCCATTCCATATTTTATTCTATTTGCAAAACAGAGTATTGATCTCTTTTCTTGATTGCTCATCAATGTAAATTGATAGCCCGTTGTTGAGATCAGACCTTGGGCGATGGAAGTCATCTGAGGACAAATCTACTCAGTTTCTTCCGGTCCAGAGAAAACAACTCGGACATCCAGCTATGAATGCCAAGAGTTTCTTGGTGAAAGCGAGAAATACATTTACCTGCACTACAAAGACTGGGAACAGAAGAAGCTTCTGGACAGAAGGACCCTGCTTGACACCTTCGAGTTAAGTCTGCTTCTGGAATAGAAAAAAAAGTATGCCTCGATTTTGGCAGAGAAAACATGGTGAGCATTTTGTGGGACCTAAGCACGAATCATGTTGCACTCAAACCATTTCAATTTGGCTGCCGAAACAGACCGGTTTAACCGTAGCAAAAATGTGAATTTCTCCCCTTTGATTTATTTTCTGACTTGAATATATATATCTTCCTCCTCCTCCTCCTCTTCCTGCTCTTCCTGCTGCTCCTGCTCCTGCTCCTGCTCCTCTATAAATAAAAATGTCTCTGTCTCTGTGTGTATGGTCCAGCATAACATTGGAACGCCTTGAGCAATTTCAACCAAACTTGGTACACAGATGACTTGAACTCTGGAAGAAAAACATGTGGGATAAGACACCCCTAACACAGCTCGGTGTGTGTGTATGTGTGTGTCCGTGTGTGTGTCCTAGCAGAGCCCAGCTCAGCTCCACTGCACATGTGCACATGCCTCCCATCGGCCAGCTGATTTCCAGGTCTCTTCCGCGCATCCGCGGGGGACGAGGGGAGCACAGTGGAGCCCATTTTGGCACCCAGGAGGCTGCAGGGAGGTCCATAAGGCCCAAAATGGGGTGGGGAGGGGTCATGCATGCATGCATGCACTAGCAATACATTTTCTGGAAGCTTCTGGTATCCCACAAACAATTTCTTTCCGTTTCCACTAAACTAATAAATGCTGGGTAACTGCAACACTATTATTCTCCCATTGACTTGAACTTAAGTCTAGGACTTTCAAGAAGAAAATGTGCCTCAAACAGATTGTATATTCAGCTCATGCAGAATATATTCATGCTCATTAGGGAACAGGTTGACCTCCTCTTCTTTGTGGCAACCCCTTAACTCAATATTATTATTACTCAATAATATTTTTTTTAAAAAAATAAATAAATACCAGAATGATTTCCTGTATATATTGGCTTGCCTGTGGTTGACCCAAGTGGGCAGTACCATCCTGGTGTACAGATGCCATCTGGGCTGATCAAACCGGGCTTGGAGCAAAATTTCCCAGAGGGGCACGGCTGGCATTCAGCCACCATCCTGATACCCCAAATTTCACTGTAGGTCCCTCTAGGACAAGGGAACTGGGTAGGAAACTTGGTGTTCCTTGGGCAGTAATGGCCTAAAGTGAAAAGGAGATGGTTATTTCCAATTAATTTAGCAGACCAGTTCTAAACAAGCCTGCTCGGAGCTGATTACCATATTTTTCAGAGTATAAGATGCACCTTCCCCCCTAAAAGAGCATGGAAATGTTGGTGTGTCTTATACACCGAATACAGCCATTTTTGGCCTCCTGAAGCCCCGCCCCCACATCCCATTTTTGCAAAAATGGGCCATTTTTTTGCAAAAACAGAGGCTTTTTTGCCTTTCCTCAGCCCCCAGTATGTAGGGTTTTTACAGTGAATCTTCTGAATGCTCCTTAGCATTCAGAAGCCAAGGTGGCGCAGTGGTTAAATGCAGCACTGCAGGCTACTGCTAGATCAGCAGTTCAGCGGTTCAAATCTCACCGGCTCAGGGTTGACTCAGGGTTGACTCAGCCTTCCATCCTTCCGAGGTGGGTAAAATGAGGACCCAGATTGTTGGGGGCAATATGCTGACTCTCTGTAAACCGCTTAGAGAGGCCTGAAAGGCCTATGAAGCGGTATATAAGTCTACTGCTATTGCTATTGCTGCTATCCTTAGAACTGAGGTTACACGTGTAAGTAAAAACTGCAGCAATCTGCAGAAAATATTTGCCTGTCAGCTATTCTTTGCTTGCAGTGTTCCCAGGCATGATCAAGGACACAGGATGAAACAAAGTATAACCTGCAACATTTTATTCACTCATTTGATAACACCAAGGAGCCAAGGTGGCACAGTGGTTAAATGCAGCACTGCAGGCTATTGCTAGATCAGCAGGTCAGCGGTTCAAATCTCACCGGCTCAGGGTTGACTCAGCCTTCCATCCTTCCGAGGTGGGTAAAATGAGGACCCAGATTGTTGGGGGCAATATGCTGACTCTCTGTAAACCGCTTAGAGAGGCCTGGAAGGCCTATGAAGCGGTATATAAGTCTACTGCTATTGCTATTGCTATTGATTTATTCAGTGTGTGAGAACATGCACGTTCTCACGAACACCTATGATGTAAGGACTAACCAATCATTGTGCCTTGGAGACTTGTTAGCCAATAATGATATAACACGTAAAGTAGGTAGAGCTAAAGAAGCTGCAAACACTATAAGAATGATGTTTCATGATTAATAATTTTGCTGTTGATTCTGCTATTGATTCTGCTATCTATGGAATGCTTTGTTCAATAAACTTTGGTTGATTTAGCTATCCGTGGGTGGATTACTTTCTTTCATCTTCAGCCTCGGGACCCTAAATGCTACACCAGCAGTCCTCTGCAAGCTACAGTAGAGAAAATTGCAGGAAGGATTCTCTTCTTGCTATTAGATTAAAATAGGGATGCACCAAATTAATCTTCCCTAAACTTAGAAGGACTGGGAGTAAAGTCATGGAAAGGTCACGTCTTAACCTTAAAAATAAAAACACTGCAATTGAAAACCAAGTATATCTCCCAAACTGTGTGACTCCAACTCATACTGTATATATGAAGCACAACCATTGATTGGCATTCAGTGGAACAAACTGAGCACGTTTCTTTTTGGTCGCCATTCGTCAGATGAGGTAGAATCAAAACTAAAAGAGTTCAGAGAGAAGTTGAACTCTAATAAGGCTAGGATGAATTGCAGGAAACCAGAACCAGATCAGAAACCTATATGTCTGCTCCGTAATAATCTTCAGATGAATCCAAGGGCCATACTGGGAATGTTGGGAACATTTTAAGCAGCAAGAGATATCTGTTGGTCTTTGCTATTTGCTCAACTTGAGGTTTGAGTTTGAGTTTTAGTTTATTGGGATTTATAGGCCGCCCTTTTCCCTGAGGGGACTCAGGGCGGCTTACAACCACAAGGGAGGGGGGTGCAGTGTCGAAAAAACAAAAAAAAAAACAAAAAAAAAACAAAAAGGTCACCATCTATAGCGCAAAGTCTTCCAAATATTGGTTCAGATCCAGGCTTCCTTAGAAAGCAAGATGCAAAGTCTTGGTCACAACAAAACCTCTTTTATTTACACGACTGTGAATTCCTTTCATTCACCGTCAGCAAGGCTTAGCAAACAGCCTTTCAGAGGAATGTTTATCCACACGCACCTTATCTCGTTTGGAGCGCTGCCAGATAACTAGTTTCCAAGCGCAGGGCAAGGCAAACTTGGCACAGAGTCTCTTAAAGTCACAAACAAAACTTTCCACGACCAAATGAACAAATTGTTTCCTGCAAAAGCCGCCCTGTGGAAGGGTGAAACTCACCAGCAGGGCAGTGGGTGTAGTTGGCAGAACCGAGATCACAATAAGCCCCTTCTGGACAATCTAAACATTGATCCATCCCCCAGAAGGGGTTGTAGGTCCCTGCTGGGCACAGCTGTGGTCTATCACTCCCCATTGTACAGTAATGGCCAGGTGGGCACCGACCACCTTGGCTTGTCACCTGCAAATAAAAATGGAATTCTGTCAGGATAGAAGACATTGAGGACCTTGCCAGTGCTGTATATAGTTTCCCTCTTTTACACCTGACAGGAACCAGCTGGGTGGAGATGCCAGCGCAGAATAAGAAGATTGGACCATGAGATGGATTGTGGGTGTGGGGACAAGATCATGAACTTTTAACTGGGTGGGATTCTGATGTAATTTCCAGAATTAGGATTTACACAGATGTGCTAAGATGTCTGCTTTATTAAATTGGAACTTTAAGGATCGTTTTGCCTTGGACTCTGTTTTAATTCTACATGATACTTGGAACGCTGACACCTGGAAGTAGCAAAGGATTGGCCTGTGGTGCCTCTGGCAGCCAAAACAGGACATGGGGGATGTGTGCGGGGGCCCTGTGGCCCATTTTCAGCCTAGACGGCCTCCTGCAGAATCCCGCAGTCCATTCTCAGCCTGGATGGCCTCCTGCAGCACTCTGCTGGCCAAAACAGGCCACAAGGGGGGAGGGCACACATGCCCCCCACACCCCGTTTTAGCTGCCAGGGTACTGCAGGAGGCTGTCCAGGCTGAAAGCAGGGTGTGGGGTGCTGCGGGAGGCTGTCTAAGCTGAAAATGGGCCACAGGGGGGCAGCACACATTCTCCCACGTCCTGTTTTGGCTGCCCCAACTGCCCCACAGAGAAGTACAATGCTGATCTGGCCCTCAAAGAAATCCAGTTTGACACCCCCTGGTCCAGGCCAACACACTGTAGCCAACTGCCGATGACCAATTTTCCATAGCTGACTCATTTGTGGACTTCAACTCCCAGAATTCCCTAGTCGGCATGCTTGGCTGAGGAATTCTGGGAGTTGAAGTCCACAAGTTGCTAAGCTTGGAGACCCCTGATCTAGATATTAAAACCCTCAGGGGAGGTCTTTTAAAAGATACCCTCCTGCTTCCAGGACTATCTGTTGAGCGTGGGTCATTCCCAGTTGATGGACTACTTCACTGCATCAGCACCACTAACCAGACTGGGTCTTGGAGAAACAGCTCCTCCGCTGCAATAAAATCCCGCGTCGCAAAGACCAGCAGGAGATGTAAGCCCTGTTCCGTCACAGAAATATCCTGCAAAGAAGCAGAAATTCAGGAGTGTTTTCAAGATTGGGGTCTGTTGGGATTGAAAAGGCAAAAGGACACAAACTCTTAAAAACCGAAGACCAAGATAGGACTTCATCAAGACTGATTCCCAAGAGACCACCTGATCTAGGCTGAATTCTGACTGAGGCTTCCGAAGAGCCTGAAGCAAAGTCCCTGACCTGACAAAAAAATCCTTTGATTAATTCACATCTGCTCATTCACATCCAGCAAAGTCTTTCAAGGGAGGATTTACAGTCACAGACCTTATCTGGCTTGGAGAGCTGCCAGGCCGAGATCTGCAAAACTTGGCAAGGAGTCTCAGAGAGTCACAAACCAATTAAGCGAACTAATGGTCTCCTGCAAACTCCACTCCCCCTTCACTCCTCTTTTATTCCCTCTGGGAGGGGCCATTCATCGTCCCCCTGTGGACTTACCCCAAAATCGACCCCTGTTCTTTAGCTGTTCCCTTCACCTGGCAACTCTGCACATGCGCACACTGGGAACAGGCTCTAGCTGTTCATCTGCCTCACTGATGTCTGACTCCAAAGGCAGCTGATAACTGGCATACGGCCCTGGCCCCCTCTCTGCCCCCGACACAGAGCCCACAAGTACGTGCGATGATCAGCCGGCCAGTGGGCATGCTCGCGCTGAAAAATGGAAGACCAGCTCTTCCATTTTCCAGCACAAAGGCCAACTGATTGCATGTGTGCCAGAAACCTGGAGGAGGAACAGGTGATGCCGCATGTGCCAGGCGACATACAGTAGCTCCACATGTCACTTTGGGCACACGTGCCATAGGATGGCCATCAGGATCTATGGAACTTGAAAAAGCCTTCAAACTTTCTGATGACATCTCATTAGTACATTAAAACTTACCCGTATATACTCGAGTATAGGCCGACCCGAATATAAGCCGAGGCACCTAATTTTACCACAAAAAACTGGAAAAGTTATTGACTCGAGTATAAGCCTAGGGTGGGAAATGCAGCAGCTACCGATAAATTTCAAAAATAAAAATAGATACCAATAATGCCATTGCCCATTGAATAACATATACAGCCTGCCTGTGCCCATTAAATATACAGTAGCCATTGTAAAAATTTGCTCTGCATAACAAATTATTATCACACAATACCGGTGTATTCAATGAAATACTTCACTCACCTCATGATGCTGATGTCCCGCTGTGATGATGATGTCCCGCCTCCTATGACACACGGCACAGTGATTCCTATCATTGGATCACTGTACCAGAGGAGGTGGGACATCGCTATGTGGCTGCTTGCCATAACAAGGAGGAGGTGGGACATCGTTGCAGAGCGGCAGGAGGGGGAGGAAGGGGAATCGTAAGACAGCCCTGCATTACATTAGAACGTGAGGAGGGGGGATGGTGCGGTGCACGCTGCGCGGCAAACTGACACAGAGGGAGGGGAAACTCAGGGGCGCTGGGCCATTCACGAGCGTCACCCAGCGGCATGGCCCCGCCCCTTTTTCTCCTCCATTTCGGGCAAATTTTTCACTGACTCGAGTATAAGCCGAGTCGGCTTTTTTCAGCTCAAAAAGTGGGCTGAAAAACTAGGCTTATACTTGAGTATATACAGTACATTCCTGACTTCTCCTTCATTTACCTGCATGGCACAGGAGGCAGTCTTCCAACTTGGTATTTCCCGTAGAGTTGCTGTAGAACCCAAGGGGGCAGGGTTGGGGGGCGGCAGACCCTTTCGGACAGTAATGACCTCTGGGACATATATTCCCCAGCAAATCTTTCATTGGGGTTGGGATAGAAGCACCTGCCAAGCAGTAATAGCCCGCGGAACAAGGGCCAGTGACCTGGGCCTGACCCGGGAAGCCACAGTAATGACCTGAAAGAGAGGAAGTGGCATTATTCAACACTGCATTAAAAAGAAAGGAAGTGCCGTATTTTTCGGAAAATGAAGACGGGTGCGTCTTATACACTGAATACAGCATTTTTGGCCTCCCAAAACCCCGCCCCCTTCGCAAAAACGGACACGCATAGCCTTTAGGAGGCTTCCAGAGTGCTCCTGGGGGCTGGGGAGGGTAGACATGAGCAAAAAACGGGCGGTTTTTTTGCTCATTTTTGGACCCCCCAGCCCCCAGGAGCACTCTATAAGCTTCCTAATGCCCTTTTTGACAAAAAACGGGCCCGTTTTCATGAAAAACAGGCCATTTTTGCTCAATTCTGCCGCCCCCCCCAGCCCCAAGGAGCATTCTATAAGCCTCCTAAAGGCTATCCATGCCCTTTTATTGACAAAAAACAGGCCTGTTTTCATGAAAAATGGGCCTGTTTTCATGAAAAAGGGGCCTGTTTTCGTGAAAAAGGGGCCTGTTTTCGTGAAAAAGGGGCCTGTTTTCGTGAAAAAGGGGCCTGTTTTCGTGAAAAACGGGCTGTTTTTGGCTGATTTTTGGGCTCTCCCCCCCCCAGGAACACTCTATAAGCCTCCTAAAGGCTATTCATGCCCCCCCCTTTTTTTGAAAAAAGGGGCCTGTTTTCGCAAAAACCAGGCCGTTTTGGGGAGGGTTGCAGAGTGCAAAAACGTTTTTTTAAAAATTGCCTCTGGTGCGTCTTATACTCTGAAATGTACGGTATATGGCATAGACAAGAGTACTTTGCAACCCAGAGTAACAGAGCTGGAAGGGACCTTGGATACCTAGTATCTCAAGCAGGAAATACTATGCCCGTGATGGCGAACCTATGGCACACGTGCAAGAAGTGGCATGCAGAGCCATCTCTCCAGGCACGCGAGCCGTCACCCACTGCTTTTCTGGGTTCCGGTGCACTGGCCAGATGGTCTTCAAACATGCATGCGCACCAGCCACCTGGTCTTCCGGTTTCTAGTGTGCACCGGGCCTCTGCTTTTCCAGTTTCCAGCACACACACAATTTACAAGAATAAGGTGGATTTGTTTTAATAAAACCCATCATTGCTTCTGCTCTGGAAAACAACATGCAAGTTGAAACTTCAACTTTAACTTTTAATAAATTTATATGCCGCCCAATCCCGTAGGACTCCGGGCAGCTTACAGAAACAAGATTAAAATAAGGAGTTAAAAATAGGAAAAGAGAAACAATTTAAAAATAGAAAAAAGAGAAACAATTTAAAAACGACGCACCATACACTCAATCTGAGAGGGGCTGGACCTCATTCTTGAGGTCAACAGCCCCAGGCCTGCCGGAATAGCCAGGTTTTAGTGGCTTTTCGGAAGGCCGAGAGAATGGGAAGGGTCCGGATCTCTACGGGTAGATCGTTCCACAGGGTCGGAGCAGCAACAGAGAAGGCCCTCCCCCGAGGGGCCGCCAGCCGGCATTGTCCGGTCGACGGTACCTGGAGAAGGCCTAGTCTGTGAGTTCTTATCGGCCGTTGGGAGGTATGTGGCAGGAGGCGGTCTCTCAGATATCCAGATATCTCTTAACTTTCCTCTTCTTTTCTAGACTTCTAGGGGGAAAAAAACATTCACCAAATTGCCAGTGATCAGATGGTTTGAAAATACCCACCTGGTGTACATAGTAGACACAGAGAAATATTACTGCTTCCTGCGTTGGGGTTGTAAGTCCCTTGAGGACATGGAAACTGATTTCCGGACCTCGTGCCAGGAGGACAGTAATGCCCAACTGGACATTTGCTGTTGACCAAGGAGGAGGAATTTGGAAGACAAAAGTACCTTGAAAAAAAAGCATAAAAAGGAAGAAAAATATCGAATTCCCGGGGCAAACATTTCACCATTTCTTAACGCGGCCAAACTCAATAAATAAGAATGCCCAAGGGCGATTTATTTCAAAACAGGATTCATATATTCCTGTTTAACCAAAATGGTTTACAGAAACATGGAAATCATAAAAGAAGAGAACCAGCAAGGGGGGGGGGAGGGAGAATGAGCAATGCATATCAATATAAAAGGGCTGGCAGCAAAACCTTTGCAGAGCAGAGCTCAAAGGCATTACAGGTCACGGGGTTCAAAGAAAACAGACTTGATCTTCTGGATGCTAAGTTAAGGGTTCTGGGAAGGATTATCTCACAAATGGGGGGGGGGCGCTTATTTAAAAGCCATCTCTAAAGCCTCCCCCCAAAAAATAATCTCATTTGTTGGGGGAATTCAGGGAAGAAGCTTGGAAGATGATCTTATGGTCCCATCAAGAACGGGTGGAAAAAGGGGAAGATTGATATGCTATTGCATTTCTTTCTTTCTTTCTTTCTTTCTTTCTTTCTTTCTTTCTTTCTTTCTTTCTTTCTTTCTTTCTTTCTTTCTTCGTTCATTCATTCATTTTATATCCCACCTTTATTATTTTTGTAAACAGTTCTCCCTTTATTTATTTATCAGCACAAATACAACAAAATGTAACAAAAAGGCAACAGTAAAAATATTGGGTTTCTGCCTGGATGGGGGTTGTAAAAATCTAATAGATACCTTTCACCCTGGCTTCACTGATAACAGATAAGAGCCTGTGGCCTAATGGCTAAGATGTCTGCCTAGTATGTAATATAGCCCAGATTCAAATCCCAGTAAGGGTATGGCTAGCTGATGAGAGCTAAATAGCTTGAAATAGATCTATACTAGTCTCCCTTTATTTATTTATCAGCACAAATACAACATATATATTGCCTGCAATGGACTACACAGTGGTCTTTTGATTCATTTCCCACTTCAGCATGAAAATGCCTAATCAGGGCAGGAAAATGAGGAACTACCAATCAGGTAAGGCCGCCCAAAGGCTGAAATGAAGACACACTTAGTCATACACAACCCCAACTGGGATGTCACCAATATCTCTTCTCCCTTGGTTGCCCTTAGCAAAGGCAAACATTTTCTAACTTATCCATCCCATTCAATGGGCCACCCCTGTTGACCATGTTCTTCTTTTGCACAGGGTGTCATGATTCTCCTTGTCTGCTCACCCATCGGGGCAGGGAAGGCAGCTGGCTTGCTTCTCCAAATCATTATATGACCCCGCTGGACAAGGCAGTGGATTAGCTGTTCCTTGAGGACAAAAATACCCTGGAAGAGAAATGGGCAAAGTATTGAAAGCAGCAGGGACCCCTCGTAGCCCAGGCAAGATTGAAGATGAGCACAAAGAAGTTCTCTCTCTCCCTTTCAGAGAAACTCTGAAAAAGGCTTCTGGAAATAATGAAAGTCTGTGTTTCTTTTAGGTCAGGACCAAAAAGAAGATGCCATGGACTCTTTTGTAAGAAAAGCGGAAATTGTGCTGCAGAGCATTAATCTCAAAACCTGGAGAGAAAAGCGTCTGAGAAAACACTATTTTTTTCTCGGTTTAATTCTTTGGGAGAGAAAAATGCAACTGGTAAGGAAATGCACACCTACACAGGCCTTTAAAAAAACAACAACATTCCATCGATTCACCCATTTCAGGAGATTTGTATCGGATTTTGTTCCACCCAATTTAAGATAGGAATTTTCTTACAGTCCCACTTGGAGATGCTAAGGACTGAATCTTTGCCCTTCTGAAGACATGCTACCCTACTGAGAGCTGACTGATTTTTGCTGGGGAAATAGATAATTATTTGAAGATCAAACCATCATTCATAGAGTTATGAAGGTAAAGGTTTCCCTCACATATATGTGCTAGTCGTTCCCGACTCTAGGGGGCAGTGCTCATCTCCGTTTCAAAGCCAAAGAGCCAGCGCCGTCTGAAGACATCTCCGTAGTCATGTGGCCAGCATGACTCAGCACCGAAGGCGTACGGAGCACTGTTTCCTTCCCACCAAAGGTGGTTCCTATTTTTCTACTTGCATTTTTACATCCTTTCGAACTGCTCGGTTGGCAGAAGCTGGGACAAGTAACGGGAGCTCACTCCATTACGCGGCACTAGGATTCGAACCACCGAATTGCCGACCTTTCTGATTGACAAGCTGAGCACCTTAGCCACTGAGCCTGTAGTGATTCCCTTAATAACCATGCCAAGAAAGAAAGGTCTTAAAATTGGGCACGGCTCACTTAACAACTGCCTTGCTTAGCAATGGAAATTCTGATCTCAATTGTGGTCATAAGTCAAGGGTTACCTATACAAGTCTTAGTCACTCTGCCCATTATGTTACCATGTGAAGACATGAAATTCAACCACTTGCCTTGAGGACAAGGACCTCCACTCTGGCTTGTGGTCAGTGGGTTGGGGAGCATTGAGCCCAAGACACAGAAGAATCCTTCTTGACATGGTCCCGTCGGGGCTGCCAACCCAGGAGTGTTGCAGAAGTGGCCTGGCAGACAAGGGGAGCACTCGACCTGTCAGAGTGTTAGAATATTCATGATTGGGAGAGACATGGTAACAAGGTCAGCCAATGAATAGGCATAGCAACTAAGTCAGCTAATGGGAGCTTAAACAGAACTGAGTCTGTGCTGAGAATCGAAACTGAAACTAGTCTGTCTGCTCTGAACTCTGAAACCAACTGTCCTCTCCTGCTTGTGTCCTGCTTGTAACGTCTACCAAGTTGAAAGAATCCACTATTGGTATAGTGCATTTATTCATCTGTTATTATGTGTATAAAGTAGTTAATGAATCCAGCTGAGTTATCTGTGTGCGCTTTCTGGATTTGATTTTTCTGCAACAAACTCTGACACAGAGTAAGGACAACTTTTCAGGGTGGTTTTCCAGCTGAAATTCAGCATCTTCATGGGAGGGAAAAACCTGTTCAAAGAGGTCTCTTCAGTTAGAAATATCTGATTTTTCAACACAAAGGAAATGACCTTCCCTGTGTACCTTTGAAACCACAGCATGTATTACAGCACTTTTGAAAGGACACTAAAAGCTCAATTTTCCAAAGCTGTAGTTCTCCTTACTTTAAGACTGTTCTGTCTCCCCCATTCTCTAAGAAAAGCCCCCAGTCTTGTTTTTAAGAAATTAAAAAGTTTGAGTTGTATCAGTTGCGCTGATTGTTTGTCTACCCATATCTGCCTAAGATGCAATACAGCACAGGTTCGATTCCCAGTAAGGGTATGGCTAGCTGATGAGAGCTAAATATCTTAGATATAGATCTATACTAGTCTCCCTTTATTTATTTATCAGCACAAATACAACAAATGTAACAAAAAGGCAACAGTAAAAAATATTGGGTTTCTGACTGGATGGTCTCTTGTGACGAGCCGAAGGACAGAGAATGGAAGTAGTGATCTTCCTCCCATTTTTGGGCATACCGGGGGTTGTAAAATCTAAATAGATACCTTTCACCCTGGCTTGGCTGATAAGGAGTCGAACTCTGTAGCTTAGTGGTTAACACATCTGCCTAAGATGCAATACAGCACAGGTTCAATTCCCAGTAAGGGTATGGCTAGCTGATGAGAGCTAAATAGCTTGAAATAGATCTATACTAGTCTCCCTTTATTTATTTATCAGCACAAATACAACATACATACATACATGATAGATAGATGATAGATGATAGATGATAGATGATAGATGATAGATGATAGATGATAGATGATAGATGATAGATGATAGATGATAGATGATAGATGATAGATGAATAGATAGATAGATAGATAGATAGATAGATAGATAGATAGATAGATAGATAGATAGATAATATCTACATACATCTACATACCATTCAAAAGAGATAGTTGGAAAACTAAAAGACCACAACAGATTCGGACAGTGAGGAGGTTGGGGAGGAACATGGGCCAGTCCTGGAGTCTGGGGAAGGCTCTGATGAGGGCTCAGTGTCGGAGGCAGAGTTGGGGCCAGAGCCATCTGACAGTTCTCAGGTGACAAAGAGCTGCTCCTTGTCCCCAGAAGATATTTGGTGCCCATTGAGAAAGACTGGGCCAACCTATCTACCCGACAAAAGGCCTCCAGCTCTAAGGGGATAGGATTAAGACATGACCCTCCAGGACATAATAGGATTATCTATCACCAGAGCTGGGACATGGGACAACCAAGCCCCTACATTACATCAGCCCAAGGTTCAACCATGACCCCACATGGCCTCATGGGATTCTGACAGCAACCAATAGAATACATGGCACAGGAACAGGAAGCTCAAGTTCAAAGCCCAAGAGAGGGTATAAATAACACTCATTCTCCACTCCATGTGGTCAGCTACCCAGAATCACACCTGCTTGCTGGTTCTGCTTCACCATTCAAACCATCTCTCCAATCAGCCTCCAGGTTTCCAGTATCTTTCTCCCCACTTGGAACTCAATCCAGATGGACATTTCTTCCAACAGAAAGAACAACGATCTTCTTATGTTGGCCTTACCTCTGAATGTAACCTCGATCCAGCAGCAAATGTTCCCATCGGACAAGGATTGGGAATAATGGTACCCCTTGGGCAGTAATAGCCAGAAGGGCATGGACCGGCTTGAACTGTGATGGAAAAGAGAGAGGGGGAAAGAGGGCAAAGGAAAAATTTATTGCAAACAATGTCTTCCTTGCTTTGATTTTCTAATTTAATTCTCCACATTTGGACTTCTAAGCTTTCCTTCTTATGTCTCCACATTTTTAAAAAAAATAAGATGATGTGTTTGAACAGGTTCTCATTTCTCAGGACCCTGGTTTCACCTTATTTCTAATGGTATGCATCCACTGAGGAGTCTTATTTACATATGATTTAAATGAGGGCCATCACTTTGGTGAATGAGCCACAGCGGTGCAGTGGTGAGAGTGCAGTACTGCAGGCTACTTCTGCTGACTGTCGGCCGACTGCAGTTTGGCAGTTCGAATCTCACCAGGCTCAAGGTTGAATCAGCCTTCCGAGGTGGGTAAAATGAGGACCCAGATTGTTGGGGGCAGAAGGATCACTTTGTAAACCATTTAGAGAGAGCTGTAAATCACTGTGAAGTCTAAGTGCTATTGCCATTTTTTTCCTTCCTTCCTTCCTTCCTTCCTTCCTTCCTTCCTTCCTTCCTTCCTTCCTTCCTTCCTTCCTTCCTTCCTTCCTTCCTTCCTTCCTTCCTGTTAGAATGCAATATTGCAGGCTAATTCTTCCAACTGCTAGCAGTTCGACCTTCACCGGCTCAAAGTTGACTCCACCTTCCATCCTTCCGAGGTGGATAAAATGAGGACCCAGATTGTTGGGCGCAAGAGGATCACTTTGTAAACCATTTAGAGAGAGCTGTAAATCACTGTGAAGTCTAAGTGCTATTGCTATTTTCCTTCCTTCCTTCCTTCCTTCCTTCCTTCCTTCCTTCCTTCCTTCCTTCCTTCCTTCCTTCTTTCCTGTTAGAATGCAATATTGCAGGCTAATTCTTCCAACTGCTAGCAGTTCGACCTTCACCGGCTCAAGGTTGACTCAGCCTTCCATCCTTCCGAGGTGGGTGAAATGAGGACCCGGATTGTTGTTGGGGGCAATATGCTGACTCTGTAAACCGCTTAGAGAGGGCTCAAAGCCCTATGAAGCGGTATATAAGTCTAACTGCTATTGCTATTGCTATGTCAGCTGTTTGTCTTCCCCCTCGTATTCAGACTCTGATGGGGGCATGGCAGCTATGGGGCATGTTTTCCACCTTGTTTTGTCTAAGGAAGAAGCCTTTCCAAGTGGGGTAACAAGGCCACACTATCTGCAATGGAAGGAGATCAGATCTGAGATTAGTTTCATCCAATGAAGTCATGAGTATTGGTATGCCTTTACTGGGAAGGTATTTTTGGTCAATGACGGCAATGAACCTTTTATGAAATGGGAAGACTGGAGCAAAGTACAGCAGATGTGGCAAAGCTAATACTCCATATGAAGCCACAATCCAACCACATTGAACAAGAACAGTACAACCACTTAAGGGGAGGACCAATACAAAGGCCTTCCAAACAAGAGCAAGACTACCATTGAGTTGGGCATTAGGGTTGGGACGATCGGAGCCTTGAGTGCAGTAAAATCCTTCCTGGCATTCTCCCGTGACTTCTGTTGCATTCTGATATAGGCAGAACTTTCCACCATCACAAACTTGGCATTCGACCAAACTTCTTCTTCCTTGGAGAGGGTTGTAGGTCCCTGGAGGGCAAGGTATCCAGTCCAAGCCAGTTCCTTCTGGGCAGTAAAAACCTAGAAGGAAATTGTGGAACTATCTAAATAGACGCCTGTTAATCTCTTTCTGTCAATATCTTCACTGTTTTTACAGATGCAGGCACCATACATGCAACCACGTGGATCTATCTTGGGTAAATGTCCTGGAATGGATACGGATTATGAAGATATAGGTGTGCATGCAGATCTCCAATGTGTGATCAATAATTGAAATATTTTAATTGGTGATGAATGTTGGTGTGAAATATACTAACTGTATTGGATTTCTCGAGTCTCATAGGCTATAGATGAAAACACATTATGTAATCAAATTTACCTTCACATGACATTGCTTCTATCTTCTATTATCAATCAATCTTCTATCGTCTCTTCTATCATCTTCTACATCCATCCATATCTATCTATCTATCTATCTATCTATCTATCTATCTATCTATCTATCTATCTATCTATCTATCCATCCATCCATCCATCCATCCATCATCCATCATCCATCTATCTATATTCTCTCTCACATCTATATCTACCTATCTACCTACTTACTTACATCTATCTATCTATCTATCTATCTATCTATCTATCTATCTATCTATCTATCTATCTATCTATCCATCCATCCATCATCTCTATTCTCTCTTTCATCTATATCTACCTACCTACCTACATCTATCTATCTACATCTGTCTGTCTAAATGTCTGTCTATTTATATCTATCTATCTATCTATCTATCTATCTATCTATCTATCTATCTATCTATCTATCCATCCATCCATCCATCCATCATCCATCATCCATCTATTCTCTCTCACATCTATATCTACCTATCTACCTACTTACTTACATCTATCTATCTATCTATCTATCTATCTATCTATCTATCCATCCATCCATCCATCCATCCATCATCTCTATTCTCTCTTTCATCTATATCTACCTACCTACCTACATCTATCTATCTACATCTGTCTGTCTAAATGTCTGTCTATTTATATCTATCTATCTATCTATCTATCATCTATCTATCTATCTATCTATCTATCTATCTATCTATCTATCTATCATCTATCTATCTATCTATCTATCTATCTATCTACCTCTCTCTCTCTCTCTCTCTCTCTATCTATCTATCTATCTCATCCATCCATCTATCCATCTATCTATATCTATATCTAATCTCTATCTAACATCTATCTAATCCATTTATCAACATTTTATGCCATCCAAAAACTGAAGCTCACTGGATGGCTTAAAATACGGGAACTACTGAGAACGCAGCGTAATTTAGAAGGGAAAAGGAGGCAGATGAATGGAGGGAACTGAAAGGGATTGCAAACAAAAACATCCTCATTTTACGGATAATTTTGGGAGTTCTCTCATTTGTTTCCCAGAAATGCCAAACTGAATAATCCTGTTGACTCAGAGAGAGAATGAAAAGAAGGAAATCTATTCATATCTATAAAGATGCAGACACACCACCATGGCTAGGAGCCCACCCTTTTCAAGAAAGAGCCAGAGTTGGGGAAGTGTGGATGTAAGGATCTCTGCAGTGCAGAGTTTTGATAGATGAAACAGCTTCCTGCACTCACCTTTGGGACATAACTGTGGCAAATGACCAGGTATACAGTACTTCCCTTCTCGACACGAGGGGCACCGTTCTTTTCCATGGGTCGCTGCCATGTAGGTGCCAGGAAGACAGGGAACTGGGGCTGCACTGCCTGAGGGACAGTAGTGACCTACAGGGCAGGGGGCACCTGAAATCCCATCAGTGGGTCTTGGGGTGGCAGATCTTGCAATGCAATAAAACCTACCAAAGTAGCGAGAGAAACAAATATTAATAATGAGGGATATATACGTATGTACGTATGTACGTACGTACGTACGGTATGTATGTATGTATGTATGTATGTATGTGTATATATCTATATCTATATCTATATCTATATCTATATCTATATCATCTATATCTATATCTATATCTATATCTATATCTATATCTATATCTATATCTATAATCTATAATCTATAATCTATAATCTATAATCTATAATCTATAATCTATAATCTATCTATCTATCTATCTATCTATCTATCTATCTATCTATCTATCTATCTATCTATCTATCTATCTATCTATCTATCTATCTTACTTGGGGACTCCCACTCTAGGGTGGTGGGGTTATCTCCGTTTCCAAGAACCAGCACTGTCCGAAGACGTCTCCGTTGTCATGTGGCCAACATGACTCAAGGCCAAAGGTGCACAGAGCTGAAGAAGCTTCTTGGATGAGGCACTTCTTCAGAGCTGAAGAAGCTTCTTGGATGAGAAGTGAAACGTCTTCAAAGAAAAACCAGAAAGCCCAGTTGCTTCTTGAAAAAGCACCATTGGGACCTACATAATGGGACCTACATTGGAACCTCCTTCCTCCTCCTATTTTCCCCACAACAACAACCCTGTGAGGTGGGTTGGGCTGAGAGAGAGGGACTGGCCCAATATCTACCAGCCAGTTTTTAATGCTTAAGATGTGACTACAACTCACCATCTCCTAGTTTCTAGCCCGGTGCCTTCACCACTAGACCAAACTCAATAAGGATCAGGGAGAGCTAAGAAATAATTTGCAGAGGAATGCCAAATGTTAATAAAAGGTTGGATAAAATAAGGGAAAGTAAAAGAAAAAAATACAGCTGGACACTTAATATCTGCAACTGAATCTATTGTTTGATTATGTCAGAGTATATTCATGAACTGGAATCGGGCAAAGCAACAAGATCAGCCAATGGGAGCTGAAACACATTGGAGCCTGGGCATGGCTTAGCTCTATAGCTCTGAGTCTGTGCTGGGCTCAAAAGCTAGTCTTCTGCTGGATCTGAAACTAATCTCTCCTCTCTACCACGTTGGAAGAACCTCTATTGGTATGGTATATATGTCTCATGTGTTCCTATGTTTATAAAGAGAAGTTAATGAATCCTACTGAATCAGTTACCTGTGTGTACTTTCTGGATTTGATTTCTGCAACACACTGACAGATTATATGGCACACATATATAGACAGAAATATCCACATTCATAAATTAAAGGGGAAGACGTCTCTGGTACATACCCAGCATCACAGTGGCCAGATGGGGACACAAGGCCGGTGCTATTGCAGTAGTAACCTCCAGGGCAAGACTTGCAACTCTGGAGATCTGGGTTCCCGTCATCTCCAGACCACGTTCCAGCTGGGCAGGTCAATGGAATGAGAGCTCCTAGAAGGAGAGCAATGGGTCCATTTGGCCAATGAAGAAGAGACGTTTGAAGGAGCCAAACTGAAGGAGAGGTTCCTGTACCTGAAAGGCAGTAGTGCCCAGCAGGACAAGGCTGTCCAGATACTCCATCAGTTGGGTTCGGGATGTGAACTCCACCTTTGCACCAAAATCCTGCAGCGCAATCACCTAAACATAAAGGAAAATCTTGTTTTGACCTAGGCTTCCCCAGCAGCACGAAGTCCTCGTCCCGATAAGCCCTTTTTATTTAATTTACAGTGAATTCCTCTCCAGCAAAGTCTTTCCTCTCCCACAGTCTTTCAAAATAGTTCACAATTACCGACCTTTATCAGGCTTGGAGAGTGGCCGGGCCGATATCTTTCAGATGCCGCAATACTTGGCAAGAATGCAGGAATGAACTAATTGTCTCCTGCAAACTCCACTCCCCTTTTGCTCCTCTTTTATTCTCCATGGGAGGGGCCATTCACTGTCCACCTGTGGTCTTACTCTCAAGTCGACCCTTGTTCCTTAGCTGTTCCCTTCGTCTGGCAACTCCGTGGTCCTGTGGCCGGCATGACTCAATGTCGAAGGCGCATGGAACACTGTCACCATCCCACTAAAGGTGGTCCCTATTTTTCTACTCGTATTTTACGTGCTTTCGAACTGCTAGGTAGGCAGAAGCTGGGACAAGTAACGGGAACACACTCCATTACGCAGCACTAGGGATTCGAACCACTGAATTGCAGACCTTTCTGATCGTCTTAGCCCCTGAGCCTGCAGTGATTCTATTAATAACCATGCCAAAAAGAAAGGTCATAAAATTGAGCACGGCTCACTTAACAACTGCTTTGCCTAGCAGTGGAAATTCTGATCTCAGTTATGGTCATACATAAGTCAAGGGCTACCTATACAAGTCTTAGTCACTCTGTCCATTATGTTACTGTTGTGGCCTAGCAGGTGCTGTTGGAGCTGCCGCCAGACTCTGACAGCGAGGGGTCTTATGAGTCGGCCCTGGAGGAGGTGGAGAACCCTGGACAGTGTGCCGACTCCGAGCAGGGTGAGGAGAGACTGGTTGGCCACCAGGTGGTGCTGGAACCTTGGATCAGAGGGAGTGATCAGGAAAACACTTGTGAGTTGTTTCAGGATGCACGCCGTCGAAGGGCTACTCGGTGGCAAGAACAACTGCGTAATCATAGGAGATGATTACACTCAGTTGATGCTTATTAAGATCCTCTCCTGATTATAAAAGAGACTGCTTGTGCCATGCCCTTTTGCAGAAGTCAACGTTCACGTTAAGGACTAATCAGAAACAAACTTGGCAGGCTGGATTGCTGCCAGAGTTTGTGTGCATTGCTGCCAAGCTTTGTAGGACTTGCTGCCAGAGTGCTTATCTTTGTTTATGTGGCTTGCAGCCAACGAGAGTCTTGACTGATTAAAAGAAGCCTTTTTAGTTACGTAGGTTTTGGCTTTCGTTCCTGGATGGAGAAGGGGGGGGGTCCGAACGTGTTATCATGTGAAGGCGTGAAATTCAACCACTTGCAAAGGGGCCAGTTCTTCATTTCTGGCACAGAGCATACAAAATACGCTTCCTAAAACATTAACCCCACCCTTAACCTTGGACTTCCTTTTCTGCCTTGCCTGTTGGTCCTGCCAATCCGGGAGATGAACAATATTTTCCTGGTGGGCAGTTTTGACATTCCAGAATCTTTGTCAACCTTGGCTTGTCTCCAAAGGTCCCCAGGGGGCAGCTGTACTGTGTGGCCCACTGTGTCCCTGGGGGGCAGTAAAATCCTTGTGGACATGGGTAGAGGGTATAATTGCTGACAGGTCCTTCCCGACTGTCACAGTAATAACCTGAAACAAGGAAGTAGAGAACTGAAGTTGGACACTGATTGAGTGCAACAGGAGAGAAGAAATCTGCAGTGATTTTTCAGCCGTAGGTGATGTCAGGGTTACAACTAACACCCATAACGAAAGAAGACTCCAAGGCTTGAGGTTTCTCAAAGTCCCACTTTATTATTTATTGGCACGTCTGGGAAAACTTGAAGTTTTCAGGTTTCCCCCACCCAAATGAAAGTTCAAGTTCCTATAGCTACAATTTTTGGCTACAGTATTGATTTGGAGAAATGGGGAAAAAAATGGAAATGAAAATTATAAATTGACAATGGCAGTAGCCTACAAGGAAAATAGGTATAATATGTTCTATAGATGGCATCTCCCACCAGCGAGACTGGCTAAAATCTACCCGAACCTATCACTGGACTGTTGGAAATGTAGGTAAAATTAAGGAACATATTACCACATGTGATGATTATGCCCAAAGGCTAAACAATATTGGAGTAGAATAAGAAAATGGCTCGAAGAAATTACTAAGCAGCAAATAGATATGAAACCAGAACTATTTCTAATGGGAATATCTACAAGGAAACATGACAAAAAAACCCCACAATATTTAATTATACATATCATAACGGCAGCGAGAATCACATATCCACAAATGTGGAAGACTAATAATATACCAACAGAGGGGAATGTTATAATGAAAGTATTAGAGTGTGCAGAGATGGACACGTTTACAAAAGATATAAAAGAAAAAGAGGAAACAGAATGTTATATGGTATGGAATGAGTGGTGCAAATGGCTAGAGGAGAGGTGTAAAGCTTAAGGAAAGACGAAATGAAGAAGACACAAGAGTTAGAAATTAGCAAGGTATAAATAGAGATGAAAAAACATCCATGCATGAAATGAAGGATTGTAAATTAAGGAATGTATATAATAGTATCATATGAATAGACAAAGGGAAACTGAAATAAGGGGGGAGAAGTATATTTACAATGGATGTATACCGATGTGGAAATGTTGTACAGAAGGAAATTGCAAAAAATATATATAATAATTGTCTTTTTAAAAAGAAAGTTCAAGTTCCCGCCCAGCATCCACATGTCCATCACATGGGCCAATCAGGCATCATCCAAAACAGGAGATGCCTCCCAGTCACACCACTGCGGTTTCAGGGCAAGGTGTCCTTGACTCTCTGAGAAAGGAATGTTGTTTAGACTATATATCTCCCATACACTATACAATCCCCCCTCCCATTTTTTCACAGCAGAAAATTGTGGCTGGCCTGAAGGCCTGATGTAAAATATGGCTTCCAAGTCTGACAGGTGAAGATCTTGAGTGCCAAACACCTCTTGAATTGAGAGGTAAACATCCTCCTTCATGATTTGCTTTTATTCTCTCTATTTTAATTTTTTATTTTGTAAATGTGTTTCTGTAAGCCGCCCGGAGTCCTTCGGGATTGGGCAGCCTATAAATTTATTAAACAGTTAAACAGATTTCCAAGATCTTCTTCTTAGTAGAAGATCTTCTGTACCTTTCTGGTAGCCCCACTTACCTTCCTTGCATTCTCCAGTGGGGATGGTCAGTCCAGAACCCTCACAGTAAAACCCCGAAGGGCAGAGTTGACATTCAGAGACTGCAGTTTGGCCAAATCGATTTGAGAAGGTCCCTGGTGGGCAGAGGCTGGGCGCCGTAGACCCCACAGCTACGAGGGGAAAAGAGGTTGCAAGAAACAAGGGTTAGAGAGCCATTAAAACTGAAGTGGACACTCTCCCGCCATCGAGGTTTTGGCTCCAGATACTCCTGTCTAGATCAGGAAAAGAAAAAGATGCTAGATAAACAATATGATGTACTTCATTTTTTAAAAAAATTCTAGCCTTTCTACAAGGTGGCCGGGAGTTTTTCCCCTGCAGAAGAAGCAAGTTATAGAAAAGATTGTGCTGCGAATATCAGAATATAGAAAGTGATATGAAGGCAGGAGACAAAATAAGTATTCATTGCCAGCAGGAGGTTTTGCCAGAAGAATCCTCATAGAATTTTTTATTGGCCAGGTGTGATTGGACACACAAGGAATTTGTCTTTGGTAGAACAGTACAGAACAGAACAGAACAGAATAGAATTCTTTATTGGCCAGGTTGATTGGACACACAAGGAATTTGTCTTTGGTAGAACAGAACAGAATAGAATTCTTTATTGGCCAGGTTGATTGGACACACAAGGAATTTGTCTTTGGTAGAACAGAATAGAATAGAATAGAACAGAACAGAACAGAATAGAATTCTTTATTGGCCAGGTTGATTGGACACACAAGGAATTTGTCTTTGGTAGAACAGAACAGAACAGAACAGAATAGAATTCTTGATTGGCCGAGTGTGATTGGACACACAAGGAATTTGTCTTTGGTAGAACAGTACAGAACAGAACAGAACAGAACAGAATAGAATTCTTTATTGGCCAGGTTGATTGGACACACAAGGAATTTGTCTTTGGTAGAACAGAATAGAATAGAATAGAACAGAACAGAACAGAATAGAATTCTTTATTGGCCAGGTTGATTGGACACACAAGGAATTTGTCTTTGGTAGAACAGAACAGAACAGAATAGAATTCTTGATTGGCCGAGTGTGATTGGACACACAAGGAATTTGTCTTTGGTAGAACAGTACAGAACAGAACAGAACAGAACAGAATAGAATTCTTTATTGGCCAGGTTGATTGGACACACAAGGAATTTGTCTTTGGTAGAACAGAACAGAATAGAATTCTTTATTGGCCAGGTTGATTGGACACACAAGGAATTTGTCGTTGGTAGAACAGTACAGAACAGAACAGAACAGAATAGAATAGAATTCTTTATTGGCCAGGTGTGATTGGACACACAAGGAATTTGTCTTTGGTAGAACAGAACAGAATAGAATTCTTTATTGGCCAGGTTGATTGGACACACAAGGAATTTGTCGTTGGTAGAACAGTACAGTACAGAACAGAACAGAACAGAACAGAATAGAATAGAATTCTTTATTGGCCAGGTGTGATTGGACACACAAGGAATTTGTCTTTGGTAGAACAGAACAGAATATAATTCTTTATTGGCCAGGTTGATTGGACACACAAGGAATTTGTCGTTGGTAGAACAGTACAGTACAGAACAGAACAGAACAGAATAGAATAGAATTCTTTATTGGCCAGGTGTGATTGGACACACAAGGAATTTGTCTTTGGTAGAACAGAACAGAATAGAATTCTTTATTGGCCAGGTGTGATTGGACACGCAAGGAATTTGTCTTTGGTAGAACAGAATAGAATAGAATAGAACAGAACAGAATAGAATTCTTTATTGGCCAGGTTGATTGGACACACAAGGAATTTGTATTTGGTAGAACAGAACAGAACAGAATAGAATAGAATTCTTTATTGGCCAGGTGTGATTGGACACACAAGGAATTTGTCTTTGGTAGAACAGAACAGAACAGAATAGAATTCTTGATTGGCCGAGTGTGATTGGACACACAAGGAATTTGTCTTTGGTAGAACAGTACAGAACAGAACAGAACAGAATAGAATAGAATTCTTTATTGCCCATGTGTGATTGGACACATAAGGAATTTCTCTTTGGTGCCTATGCTCTCAGTGTACATAAAAAGACAAGATACATTCGTCAAGAATCTTAAGGTGCAGCACTTAATGATAATCATAGGGTACAAATAAGCAATCAGGAAACAATCAATACTAATATAAATCATAAGGATACAAGCCACAAACTTATAGTCCTGTAGTCATAAATGGGAGGAGATGGGTGATAGGAATGAAGATAAGACTAATAGTAATAGTAACACAGCCTTAGTGAATGGTTTGACAGTGGTGAGGGAATTATTTGTTTAGCAGAGGGATGGTGTTTAGGAAAACTGTTCTTGTGTCTAGTTGTCTTGGTGTGCAGTGCCCTATAGCGTTGTTTTGAGGGTAGGAGTTGAAACAATTTATGTCCTGGATGCGTGGGGTCTTTTTTGGTAGAAGAATCCTTGAGACCAGGCACACTTCTCAAACTAAGGAAAGGCCACCATTTCCAGAGGTATGTACGCAATAGCATGCCCATGTGAGCCACAGATAGAAATCCCTTGCTCATTATCCCAAGATACTCCAAACACACAGGGTGCAAAAATCCAGACAGGCACTAGGTGGCATCAAAGAGAGGTTACCATATTTCTTAGCTGTCATCTGGTAGCAACTCCAAGTTTTGCAACCCAGATAGTTTTGTCCAAATTGAGTGGTGCAGTAGCCTAGAGGCGGAGCTCTCCCCTCACAATCAGGAGGCTGTGAGTTGGATCCTGAGTAGAGGCAGACACTCCTCTCTCTCTGTTGCACAATGAAGCTATATCTGCTGAACAAAACTCCACATTGGCAACAGGAAAGGCAACTGGCCAATAATCACTCAGCTCCATTCAGTTGCCAATGACTCTACCCCGCAAGGGATTATGGGGTCATTAAAATAAGATGATCATTTCATCCAAATTATACTGGGGGTAGTACTCGAGGTTATGGCTTAATTAATAAAGTTGTACAATTTCATAAGGGAATCCTGTTTAATTTATTAATTAAACCTAGTCCTGGTTCTTCATTTTGGAAATCTGATCGCTTTAATTATCCAAGCAGGTGGTAATGCAACTCACGGCAATGTGTCCCCGGAGGACAGATGTTGCCAGTAATCCCATCAAGTGGCTTGGGAGAAGAGGACCCTCCAATGCAGTGAAACCCAGCGGCACATTCACCGCTTGGAGCTGATAAACCTGAGGAAGAAGCAGGAATGAAGGGAAACAGAACCTTAGGGTGATTCTTAGCACTACGTTGCACAAATATCAGCAAGGAAAAGGTAATAAACAGAGATAGAGATAGAGATAGAGATAGAGATAGAGATAGAGATAGAGATAGAGATAGAGATAGAGATAGAGATAGAGATAGAGATAGAGATAGATAGATAGATAGATAGATAGATAGATAGATAGATAGATAGATAGATAGATAGATAGATACAAAAATAAATAAAGAAATTGTAAAGTTAAAGTCAGTTTGGTCCGCTGGTTAAGGCACCAGGCTACAAAACTGGGCGACAGTGATTTCTAGTCCTGCCTTAGGCACAAAAGCATTTGTGTTGTGGCTCACCAGTGGCTAACAGAGCTGGCAGCAGAGTTGGATAGTGAGGAGGTTGGGGAGGAACATGGGGCAGTCCTCGAGGTTGAGGAAAGCTCAGACGAGGACTCTCAGAGGCAGAGAGGGATCTAGACAGCAGTGAAGCAGAAGAACAGCTGGAGCCTGTTCCCAGTGTGTGGATGCACTGAGCTGCCAGAGCAAGAACAACTAAGAAAGCAGGGTGGACTTAAGAGTAAAGCCACACCTTGGAGGTGATTGGCCCCTCCCAGAGGAAATAAAAGAGGAATGAGAGGGGAGGAAACAATTCATTCCTTCAGTTATTGCAAGAGTGGAAAGTTCTGTTTGTGATTATAAGAGATTCTGTGCCTGATTTTGCTTTGCTCTGCATTTGGAAACTCGTTATCTGGCAGCGCTCCAAACGAGATAAGGTGCGTGTGGATAAACATTCCTCTGAAAGACTGTTTGCCAAGCCTTGCTGACTTTGAGTGAAAGGAATTCAGAGTCGTGTAAATAAAAGAGGTTTTGCCAGGACCAAGACTTTGCTTCTTGCTTTCTAAGGAAGCCTGGATTGGCACGTCTGGGTGACTTTGGGCCAACCCCTCTCGATAGGAATCAGGCAATGACAAACCACTTCCAAAATCTTGCCAAGAAAATTGCAGAGACTCTCCAGGGAGTCCCTAGGAATCAACACTAATTCAAAGGCATACATACAGTATGTAAAGCACAGCGTGTATCTGGACTTCTTTACATACTCAGTATACTCTGCAACAAAGAGTTGGGATGGAGTCAGGAGGCCCACGTGTTCAACCAACCAACCCACAATATTGAAATGGCCTTTGTGATTACTGCCTTCCCAACCCAGCCATGATTGATAAGTCATCAGACCCTTCCTTCAATAGCTCAATGCCAACTCCGTGGACATTTGCGCAATAGTCACTTGTGTTTAAGTGCAATCCGTTGCTTAATTGATTGCCAGATGGCTTGCCGGCAAAAATGACAATAAAATATCAGGATTAACGACGCAAGGAACTGTATATCTGGATATCAGGAGTAATCAATTAGAAAAGCAATTATAAGACAACTTGCAAATTTCCTCACATCTGTATTCTGTCGTAAACTGTGATTGCGAGCTCTCTGGAGCAATTGTTCTTGCAGACGGAACTTGGTGGAGGATCCAAGGATAGGCAATGGCTTTCATATGACCCAAATCTTTCCAGGTACTTAAAGAGGGTGACACGATCAGCCTTATCTTCTCAAGGCTAAGAGCATCTTTGAATCCTTCAACTTCTTTGCATAAATTTTAATTTCTGATAGACGAGAACGTCTGTAGTTCAAGGGTGAAACTTTGGAGCTCCTGAGGCTCTCTGAGCTTGCTTGTTTTCTTGCAGATGTTTTATTAGCCTGGGTGGTGCAGTGGTTAGAGTGCAGTACTGCAGGCTACGTCTGCTTCCTGCCAGCTGCCTGCAATTTGGCAGTTCGAGTCACACCAGGCTCAAGGTTGACTCAGCCTTCCATCCTTCCAAGGTGGGTAAAATGAGGACCCAGATTGTTGCAGGCAATAGGCTGACTTTGTAAACCGCTTAGAGAGGGCTGTAAAAGCACTGTGAAGCGGTATATAAGTACTATTGCTATTTTCCTTCCTTCCTTCTCTCCCTCTCTCTTTCTTTCTTTCCTTCTCTCCACCCTCCCTTCTCTCCCTCCCTCCCTCCGTTCCCTTCATGGTCATTAGAATGCAGTATGACAGGCTAACTCTGCTCATAGCCAGCAGTTTGATCTTGACCAGCTCATGGTTGACTCAACCTGCTGTCCTTCTGAGATCAGTAAAATGAGGACCCAGATTGTTGCGGGCAACAGGCTGACTCTGTAAACTGCTTAGAGAGGGCTGTTAAAGGGGTATATAAGTCTAAGTGCTATTGTAATTTTCCTTCCTTCCTTCCCTCCCTCCCTTCCCTTCACAGTAGTTAGAATGCAGTATGGCAGGCTAACTCTGGCTATAGCCAGCAGTTCGATCCTGACCAGCAGCCTTCCATCCTTCCGGTGTCATAAAAATGAGGACCCAGATTGTTGGGGGCAATAGGGAGACTCCGTAAACAGCTATGAGAGCACTGTAAAGCACTGCAAAGCCTAAGTGCTATTGCCATTACCCAATGAGGCAACATCATCCATGCATGGGTGATGCTATCTAACAGGCTAACTAAACATCTGCGAGAAAACAACCAAGCTCAGAGAGAACCAAGATCTCCACAATTTAATATTTTTTAAATCAGCCTCATAACTCATCTTTGAACCTGCTCCAGCCTGTCTTAAGATGTGACCATTATTGGACAAGGTATCTCTTCTGACCCCCTCCTCCGTCCAGTAACGAATGCCGAGACAAGCTTAGCTGGAATGCCACAACACTTTATTAGCAGAATTATAAATCTTGGCGGCTGTAAGCCCAAACACGAACGAACAGATAAAGAACCTTGGCAGCAACCCAGACTCCGACAGCTACAGATAACAGCTTCTCCAGCGTTGATAATTAAGTTGAATCCTGCAACCAGCCTCCTCACAAGGTCCCTCCTTATATACTGTCCTGAGAGGAGCCTAATTATGACCACCTGGGTCCAATTATCTTCTGTATCTGTGTAGTTGTTCTCTACGTCTATCTGCCCGCCGTTGCCGGGCATCCAGGACCAACTCCCTTGTCTCCTCCCCACTGCTCCAAGGCCTGACGTCAGGAGCACACTCCCTTTGGCTTTCACCACTGCTCCATGCCTCAGGCACCTCCTGGTGGCCAACCAACCTCTCTGATCCCTGCTCGGAGTCAGAACCCTGTCCAGGGTCCTCCACATCTTCCAGAGTCGACTCATAGGGCCCCTCGCTGTCAGAGTCTGTTTGCAGCTCCAACAGCTCCTGCTGGGCCACAACAGTATCCTAACTGAGGCACGACCTAACACAGAATAAGGTGAAACATTGGGGGGGGGGTTTCCCATACAAAAACAAAATCCACCCTTTGCTAACAACACAGAGGGATATTTCTGCAAGAATCTTTTTTTTAAAAAGAGTTTCTGGACACACGAAGCTTCTAATGTCATGCTCAAGAGTGATGTGAATCAGAAATGAAGCACATGCCTTTTTACCTGGTGCATTACAATAAAGTCCTGGTGGGCACGGAATGGGCTCAGGGCTCCCTTCTGGACAGTAGGAGCCAGGAGAACATTTTGCCCCTGTGGCGGTTGCTGGACAAAGACAGTTCCCATTGGTGTAGTTATCGAGATCAAAGGGTTGAGGGGTCCAAGCAGCTGAAATGCAGAACCAGCCTGGGGGAGAAATAGAATAGAATTCTTTATTGGCCAAGGGTGATTGGACACACAAGGAATTTGTCTTTGGTGCATATGCTCCAGGGGTGGGTTTCAACCGGTTCGCGGCGGTCCCTGCGAACCGGTTGGTCGCCGAACCTAGAAGTAAGTAACTTCCGGGAATGGCAAAGGGCGCGCCCACCCGCCCGCGGTCCTTACCCGGTTTTGACGAGTTCTGCGCTTCCACGCATGCGCAGGACGCATACAGCGCCTGCGCGATCGTCCAGGAGCAGGTGGAGCGTCGCGCAGACGCTAGTACGCATGCGTGCACCGCGCGCGTGCCCGAGGACGCCGCCGGCCCCGTTCCAACCGAACCGATTGGAACAGGGCGAGAAACCCACCCCTGATATGCTCTCACTGTACATAAGTGCACATAATAAGGAGAACATGAAGAAATGGTAGATTGCACTACGGACAACTAATTTTCAATGAGCACAGTCCAAACTCTTTTTGAATTTGGTCTACAAAAAGAGGCAGGGTACTTAAATATCCTTTGTAATTTCTTTAATAAAATCATCAAAAAGATTTTTACTAAATCATGTTTTATAAAAGCAAAGCAAAACCAAGCTAAACCCAATGCTCATTGGGTTGTTCCCAAATCCCAAAATCAAGAGTCTTGCAAAAGACTCATCCACCTATCTCCTTCCTACTCTAATTTACATTTACAAGAGATGAACCAAAAAAAAGAACACATCACAGAAGAACTGGTTCAGAACAGGAAAGAAATCAGAGGATGACAGGTAAACAATTCCTCAGATTAGGGAAACTGGGAGATAAGAGTTTGAAATAGATGGAGCTGGAAGTGGGAATAAAGGGGGAGATGGAAATGGAGATGGAAGTGGAGATGGAGATAGAGGTGGAGATGGAGATGGAAGTGGAGGTGAAAGTGGAGATGGAGATGAAGTTGGAGATGGAGGTGGATGTAGAAATGGAGATGGAAGTGGAGATGGAGATAGAGGTGGAGATGGAGATGGAAGTGGAGGTGAAAGTGGAGATGGAGATGAAGTTGGAGATGGAGGTGGATGTAGAGATGAAAGTGGAGATGGAGATTATGGTGGAAGTGGAAGTGAACATGGATGCAGAGGAGGCGATGGAGGTGGAGGTAAAGTCCACCTTCACCTTCACGGTGGAGGTGAAGGTGGAGCTGGAGGTGGAGATTAGGTAGAGATGGAAACAAAGCTGGAGATGGAGATTGAGGTAGAGAAGGAGGTGGAGTTATAAGTGGGGATAGAGATAGAGATGGGGATGATTTTGGCAGATGTACAGAAACATTTCTTCTTCAACATGTAGCCTCACCTGCATCACACTTTCCTGAAACTGTAGTTAAGTTCTCCTTCCCACAGTAGTGTCCTGGAAGGCAGGGTAAGCAGCTGTCCAAGCTTTGTGCCATGGGGTCTGGATTATAATAGCCCCGAGGACATGGAAACTGGATGGCATATCTGGTTCCTTTGGGGCACAACAAAAGAGAGGCAAGAACCAGAATCATTCCTCAAACATGCAATGTTTGCAATGTGTTTTTTGTCCTAGTTGTAAGATTGGAAGTAAGCTTAAGATACAGAAGGTCCCAGGCTAAATCAAATATTTATGGTAATTCAAGAACAGTAATAACTAACTTTAAAAAATAGTAATAACAGTAGCTTTTCTGGAAGGTTAATCTAAAATATTTTTCCTGTCATGCTGATTTTATAGACAATGCCTTTTCCTTTGTTTGGTGCTAGCAGAAATAGGATACTGTTGAAGAAAATACTGATAGATTTCTTTCTGGTTGCTTAAAAGAGTTGGCTACTCATCATGAAAGCAAAAAGAATGAGATACTATGTCATTCTAAGAAAATCCAACAATCTAAATGAACATTAAAAGGCAGAGACAAAGGATGACCTTGGCTCTCTAGCAAGAATTTTGTTCTTTCTAGTACAAAGCAGCAAAGATCATATATGCTAAATATTGGGAAAATGTGAATACCCCACCAGAGGAGGCTGTAATTTAAAAAAAAAATGACTGTGCCGAAATGGTTAGATTAACCTTTAAAATTAAAGATCAAGAGGATGCAGAATATTATATGATTTGCAATAAATTCTATGGATGGATAGAAGCAAGAGATAGGAATTAGAGAAACATAAGATCATAAATGTTAGCCCTGAAACTAAGAAGGTAAATAATTACAATACTTTAATGTAAGAAGAAAACTAGCTAAAAGCTTTTTGGTTAAAGTAAACTATTATTACTATATTATTATTGTTGTTATTAGCTTGAACGTCGATGTTTAACACCAGTCTTCTTTTTTTTTTTGGTCTTTTTTATTTGTAAATGGTATAGCCTGATTGTCAGCGTTCCAAGTATCATATAGAATTAAATCAGAGTCCAAGGCAAAACGATCCTTAAAGTTCCAATTTAATAAATCAGACCTCTTAGCACATCTGTGTAATCCCAATTCTAAAGAGCTTCCTGGGATTCCACCCAGTTAAAAGTTCATGATCTTGTCCCCACACCCACAAATCCATCACGTGGTCCAATCTTCTTCTTCCACGCTGTCATCTCCACCCAGCTGCTTCCGGTCAGGTGTAAAAGTGCGGAGACCAAAGATGACTTTGGTCTTCTAGAAAAGAATGACAACAACACATTCCACAATCCTACTCCATTCTATTCCCCCCTCCCATCAACTATACTAATGAAACAGCCTAATGAAATAAGAGAAAGTGTGGCAGGCCAAAAATTCTAAAAGGAATAGAATTGCAGGCCTAACACTGACACTGGACTGCTTTTTAAAAAAAAAATACCTATGAATAAAATTTATTTTAAAAAAAACCACAAGAAACCTACTGTTTCTGTTATGTGCTTCTTTCAGATATTTTGCATAACTGTGCCTAACTGTCAGCAGATGGCACTCCTGTATCTGGATAGATAGCGAAACTCTGAAATATTGCCTTTGTATTTATTTCCCTTTTGAAATCAGATTCGCCTCTTTCCTCAAACGGGAAACTGGGAATTTGTTTTCAGTTCATCAAAAAAAAAGAATTGTGGATTTTCTTTTAAGGACTTCAGCTTTGAGCTTACCTTCAGGACAATAAAACCCGGGAGGGCACGGGAAACCATCGTAACTGGTGGCGTTTTCAGGGCAGTAGTATCCCGCGGGACAAGCGAAGCAAACGGACTGTGCGGTGAGGTTATTGTAAGTCCCTGCAAGGCAGGGGAAAGGGTGGCTGGTTCCTTTTGGGCAATAGTGGCCCACAGGACAAAATCCTCCTTGTTCTGGAAATCCTACAAGAAAGAAAGAAAAAAATGGGAAAACCTACAAGGATGCTTCTAGTCCTCAAGAAACAAAGAGAAAGGAATGGCAGGGAGGTAGAGAGGAGCTTGAAAACAAAAATCAGCCCTCGTGTATTAACCTCCGTCCTCAAATTCTTAGGGGAATGAAACCCAATTTGGTTTTCACTTCCTCGGGGAGAAAAAGGTTTGGAAGATCGCAATTTGGGACAGTGGTCTGGAAAAGCCATTTTATATTAGCTTCTTTTTTTCTATTATTTTTCCCCAGCAAATCGAGGTAGTGCCCCTCCCTCCAGTTTAATTTATTTTAAACTAAGCCGATTTGATGAGTAATCAGTGGAACAAATATACCTACATTTGCAGACTGCCAAGATTGCAGTCTTACACAGGTCTTTTTGGTAGGAGCAAACTCTAGGATACAAACTCTGCTAGGATATAGGTAAAGGTAAGTGCTAGCATATGTACTAGTCATTCCCAGACTCTAGGGGGCGGTGCTCAACTGTGTTTCAAAGCCAAAGAGCCAGAGCTATCCTAAGATGTCTCCATGGCCATGTGGCCAGCATGACTCAACGCCGAAGGCGCATGGAACGCTGTTACCTTCCCACCAAAAGTGGTTCCTATTTTTCTACTTGCATTTTTTACGTGCTTTCGAACTGCTAGGTTGGCAGAAGCTGGGACAAGTAACAGGAGCTCACTCCGTTATGCAGCACTAGGGATTCGAACCACCAAACTGCTGACCTTTCTGATTAGCAACAGCAATAGCAGTTAGACTTCATAGGGCTTTCAGCCCTCTCTAAGCGGTTTACAGAGTCAGCATATTGCCCCCAACAACAATCCGGGTCCTCATTTTACCCACCTCAGAAGGATGGAAGGCTGAGTCAACCTTGAGCAGGTGAGATTTGAACAGCCGAACTGCAGAACTGCAGTCACCTGAAGTAGCCTGCATTGCTGCATTTAACCACTGCGCCACCTCGGCTCCTGATTGACAAGCTCAGCGTCTTAGCCACTGAGCTACTGTGTCCAGGATATATTCTTAAGCAAATAAGGGCAGGTTTGCACTGATAATCATCATCATATTTTAATGACCACATAATCCCTTGCGGGTTGGAGTCTGGACAACTGAATGGAACTGAGTGATTACTGGCCGGATGTTATTCTTGTTGCCAATGCGGAGTTATATTCAGCAGATATATTCTCATCATGCCCAGAGAAAGAAATATTTGCCTCTACCTAGGATTGAACTCACAGCCTCCTGATTTTGAGGTGAGAGCTCCACCTCTAGGCCACTGCACCGCTTGGCAGGATTGCACTGTGATACCCATTTAATATTTAGATTACCCCTGAACCTGCTGTAGGGGAAGAGAGAATAACCTGTATTAAAGGTAACACAACACAGGAAGGCTTATATGTGTGTGCCTGCAACTACTCACCCATCACCACCTCCTGATTAATTGGGATGCCTCGTTAGTAAACAAAGCAGTTTCAATCAATTCATCTGATTAATCTATTAAAACCAGATTGGGCAGGATCTGAATGTGAATGAAGTTAGCTTAACACCCACACAGCTGATTTTGTGCTGGAAGGAAAGGAGAAAAGGGATCTGATGGGGATTTCGCACAGAGAGACGGAGTTGCACCCTGCTTGGCAGAACATGGGACGTGGTGGCTCAGTGGCTAAGACACTTAGCTTGTCGATCAAAAGGTCGGCAGTTCAAATCCTTAGCGCCGCGTAACAGAGTGAGCTCCCATTACTTGTCCCAGCTTCTGCCAGCCTAGCAATTCGAAAGCAGGTAAAAATGCAAGTGGAAAAAGAGGAGCCACCTTTGGTGGGAAGGTAACAGCGTTCCGTGTGCCTTCCGCTTTTAGTCATGCCAGCCAGATGACCATGGAGACATCTTCGGATAGTGCTGGCTCTTCGGCTTTGAAACAGAGATGAGCACTGGCCCCTGGAGTCAGGAAGAACTCGCACATATGTGTGAGGGGAACCTTTACCTTTACCTTGACAGAACATGCAGCGGGATGTCAGCTGGCCCTTCTCACCTGCTGGGGAAGGTGTAGTGGCTCCAGGTAGGCAGTAGTAGCCAGCCAAGCAGGCTCCAGAGGGTGCCGAGAGACCAACAGAGGAGCAGTAATACCCAGGTGGGCAGGCAATGCAGCTGGACTCAAGCGAAAGATACAGTCTGGGGAGACAAGAATTCCCAGCTAACTTAATAGGAGATATAATAATAGGATTGGGAGGGACCTTGGAAGTCTTCTGAAGCCACCTCTTCCTCAAGCAGGAGATCTTGTTGGATCTGCTAGCAAATCCCTTATTTGACACTCTGTAAATGGTGACTTAGCAATAGCAATAGCAGTTAGACTTATATACCACTTCATAGGGTTTTCAGCCCTCTCTAAGCGGTTTACAGAGTCAGCATATTGCCCCCAACAACAATCCGGGTCTTCATTTTACCCACCTCGGAAGGATGGAAGGCTGAGTCAACCATGAGCTGGTGAGATTTGAACAGCCGAACTGCAGAACTGCAGTCAGCTGAAGTAGCCTGCAGTGCTGCATTTAACCACTGTGCCACCTCGGCTCTATACTTGGGTTAGAGATGCCAATATTATGTTCACCAAGCAAAATCAGTATTTCTGGCTTTGCCAATCCAGAGGAGCCATGATCAGGAGTGGGATTCTACCGGTTCAGATTGGTTCGGATGATCAGCTGGGAGTGATCCGAAGATCAGCTGGGAGTGAATCAGGGGTGAAATGCAGCCGGTTCAGACAGGTTCTGGGGGACCGGTAGTAGACATTTTGAGTAGTTTGGAGAACCGGCAAATACCGCCTCTGGCTGGCCCCAGAGTGGGGAAGGAAGGGAGATTTTTGCAATACCCTTTCCCCGGGAGTAGGGAGGGAATGGGGATTTTGCAGCATCCTTCCCGCAGGAGAGGAGAGGGAATGGAGAATTTGCAATATCCTTCCCCTGCCACCCGCACCAAACTATGCCCACAGAACTGGTAGTCAAACTTTTTGAATTTTACCACCAGAGTGAAGTGGTTCGCTCCCACTAGCAAGTGGACCTGCCCACCCGCCCCTGAGCTTTACCTACTTTATCTTCTCAGCTGAGTCACGCGGCAGAGTGGATTGCCACACCTCAGTCGTTTTCCTTCCCAAGCAATAATCTGGAAGGTAAGTCTTCTCTAAACTGTGCACACACACGCAGCAAACTGGTTGTTAAACCGGTAGGATCCCACCCCAGCCATGATGCTTGGATCATCCACCAAAACTATGATGTATGGCCTTTCCCTCTTCTTCAGCATAACAGAGTTGGAAGGGACATGGAGGTCTTCTAGTCCAACCATCTGCTCAAGCAGGAAGCCCTATACCATTTCAGATAAATGGTTGTCCAATCTCTTCTTTAAAACCTCCAGTGTTGGAGCACCCACAACCTCTGGAAGCACTTCCTTCTCAAGGGGACAAAGTAATCACAGTCCATATGTTCCTAAGAGCCATACCTGTCTGAGAAAGTACCTGCCGGACATGGCAGAGGGATTCTAGTGCCAGCTGGGCAAAAATGCCCCACTGGACATGGGCCTCCAGCACTAATATTCGTGATCCCATCAGGATTTGGGACACTAGAGCCTGAAGAGAAAGCCAAGACAAAAAACATCAGAACAGAAATAGTGGTAATTAGCTTAGAAGTCTACATCAAATACTAGCTGTTAGATGTTTGGAAATAGGCAGGGATGGGATTCAGGCAGTTTGCACCGGTTTGGGCAAATCGGATGTTAATTTTGCATCCAGTTCGCCGAACTGGTTATTGCAAGCACCGGCTGGCCTTGCCCTCCCCACCATTCCCAGGAGCTTTCAGCCCTCTCTAAGCGGTTTACAGAGTCAGCATATCACCCCCAACAACAATTCGGGTCCTCATTTCACCCACCTCGGAAGGATGGAAGGCTGAGTCAACCTTGAGCCGGTGAGATTAGAACTGCTGAACTGCAGATAACAGTGGCCTGCAGTGGCCTGCAGTACTGCACCCTAACCACTGCGCCACCTCGGCTCTTGATGGAGGAAAGCTGTTCTTCTTTCCTCTCTTGTTTGTTTTGTATGTGTTGTTTTGTTTAAAAAGAATAAAAAATATATTTTGAAAAAGCTATTCGCAACCGGAATGGTCCATTTCTAAAAAATAGGGGTGCTCCGAACATTTTGGAAAACAGATGCAGTCACTATGACTGCAGGTCTGTGGTGATGGGTTAAAATGGGAGCTTGTTGATTATGTACATCAGATGCACAATCCATTGCAACACTCTTAAAAAAAAGAATAGATGCAGCTGGAATTTAAAATAAGAGGCAATACACACAACCTACCAGTTCTGCAAAAGAATCCTGGCAAACAGGGACCACTGGGGGAAGATAATCCTGATTCCCCACAAAACATCCCTGGATAGAAACACAAATAATCTATTTTCAACTTACAGGGTGATCTGAATAAAATAAAACTGATCCCTTTTTCCCAACTGAGAGGGATATATACTCCGCTCAGGCCCTGCCGCATTCAACAATGCAAACACTATGTTCTTTTAAAAAAAAACAGTTTATTTATACATTCTGGGATGTGGTGTTTCAGTGGCTAAGACGCTGAGCTTGTTGATCAAAAAGGTCAGCAGTTCGGCGGTTTGAGTCCCTAGCGCCGCGTAACGGAGTGAGCTCCCGTGTCTTGTCCCAGCTTCTGCCAACCTAGCAGTTCGAAAGCAGGTAAAAAATGCAAGTAGAGAAATAGGGACCACCTTTGGTGGGAAGGTAACAGTGTTCCGTGCCCCTTTGGCATTTAGTAATGCCAGCCACATGACCATGGAGACATCTTCAGACAGTGCTGGCTCTTCCGGTTTGAAACGGAGATGAACATCACCCCTTGAATCGGGAACAACTAGCACATAGGTGCGAGGGGAACCTTTACCTTTACCTTATTTATACATTTTCACATTACATACATACTTGCTTAGTGAACAGCATATTGTCTGGATCATTTTGCTTATATTATAATACTTTTCCCATCCCTAATTTCTACCTCTATTATCCAACCATTTATAAACAAATCCCATGTTTGAAATACGCTGTATCTTCTTTTTCTTTCATCTTTAATGTTAATCTGTCCATTTCTGCACAATCTAATTTTTTTAAATTACATCTTCTTCTGTAGGTGTTTCCTCATTTTTCCAGTGCTGTGCAAATGCAATTCTTGCTGCTGTCTAAACATGTAATATCAAATGTATATTATATATATAGGTGTGTGTGTGTTTAATTTGTGCTGATAAATAAATAAAGGGAGACTAGTATAGATCTATTTCAAGCTATTTAGCTCTCATCAGCTAGCCATACCCTTACTGGGATTCGAACCTGGGCTATATTACATATTAGGCAGACGTCTTAGCCATTAAGCCATAGGCTCTGATCCGTTATCAGCTGAGCCAGGGAGAAAGGTATATATTTAAAGTCACAACCCCTGGTTGATATATATATATATATATATATATATATATATATATATATATATGTATGTATGTATGTATGTATGTATGTATGTATGTATGTATGTATGTATGTATGTATGTATGTATGTATGTATATGTATATGTTTATGTTAAATGTTAAAGTGCTGCTTTAACATTTTTTCTAAGCATGTATCAGAGATGGCACTCAGCAGGTTCTGACCAGTTCTGGAGAACTGGTAGTGGAAATTTTGATTACTTCAGAGAACTCATAAATACCACCTCTGGATGGCCCTGCCCCATCTGTTCTCTGACTCCCGAGTCTCAGCTGATCAGGAGGAAATGGGGATTTTGCAGTAACCTTCCTCTGGAGTGGGAAGGGAACGGAGACTTTGCAGTATCCTTCCCCTGGATTGGGGAGGAAATGGAGATTTTACAGTAACCCTAACCCTAACCCTAACCCTAACCCTGCCACGCCCACCAAGCCATGCCCACCAAGCCACACCCACAAAACCAGTAGTAAAAAAAATTGAATCCCATCACTGCCATGTATGTATTTTTGTTCAATATTTCTTTCCTTTTGCACATGTCCACCACATATGATAATATGTACCTGGGGTCTGGTTACATTTCCAATATCCGGTGGACAAGTTTTTAAACATCTTGGAAATGCTACGTTCTTGAAGAAATGACAGGCAATGCCCACAGCCTTGGAGATCTCGGTCAAAGTTTAAATAGACTGAAATAAAAGTGACTTTTGTTTCCGAGATAGGAGAGCTCACCTGAAGGGCATTGCTGGCATCTCTGAGGTTGATCAATACCAGCAGATGGATTGTAAGTCCCGGGGGGGCAGGGATAAAAGGAGACCCCGGTCCTTGGTGGGCAGTAAAATCCAGGTGGACATTGATATCTTACACCATTTTTACAATAAAGACCAGCTGGGCAGGGAAAACATTCATCTTGGCCTGGGAAAAAAAGAGAAAAAAATGAAGTAAGCCACTGTCTACTCTTCCTGGTTCTTCTTTGTGAATTCAATCAAATTCTCCTTTAGCTTAAATATGAAGGTGTAGATTTATTAGACATGGATCCCAAGGCTGCTTATCCATGCTTGTTCCTATTTTGTCAGCAGAAATCCTAACACAACAGTCTAGGTTGGCTTACTGGAGAAGAAGAACAAGAACTTCCAAAGAAACACCAGTAGAACTTTGGGAGAACCTAGACAGAATTAGAACTGGTTTTGTAATAAGCCTAAATGTCAGAGTGTGAACAGGTTGACTATTTTTAGAAAACCAGGAGAAAAATATAGTAAACAGAGGTTTGTCTTTCAAACAGTGGTTTAGCTACAAGGGATATATACATACATGTACTATGCAAAGTCAGGCAATCAATCATCAACTGCAGCATGGAAGCACACATGGATAAAGAGATGCCCTTACAGGGCCCCTCTTATAAAACAGCCTCTTAAAGGGATAACAGTTAAATAACCCTGCTGGCTCATTGTCATTGAATCATCATCACAACATTAAAGTATTACAGCATAGTTAGGTTCATTTCTGAGCCTCTGGGGTTAAAGTGAAGGAAACCAGCTGAAATCCATCAGCAATTCCTACCAGCGAAGCGTGAATCCTCCTTTTCACAGCTGACCTGTTATTGCACTGTATTCCCCATCTCGGCATGGAGACGGCATGGATGACCCTACAGGGCAGAAGTGACCTTCAGGACACAAGTCTCCAGTTACTCTGTCCATTGGTCTTGCTGCACGTGTCCCACCCTTGCAGTAAAACCCTGAAAACAGAGGGGGAAATCAATTGCATTAAATCATAATTCATTGCAGAAGAAAGCAGAAAGACAAACTTACCCTGGAAACACCAAAGTTTCAGATTTGTAAAGTTTTCTATTATGTATCAATTTGCATGTTGCCAGTCACTCAAGAATTACTGTATTTTTGGAGTATAAGACGCAGGTTTTTCCCCAAAAAAGAGGGTGGAAATTTGGGTGTGTCTTATATACCGAATGTAGCCCCATCAGAGGCCGAATTTTTCTTCTAATTATTTTCCTCCCCAAAAACTAAGGTGCTTCTTATACTCCAGAGCATCTTATGCTCTGAAAAATATGGTGAGTTTGTTATCACGAACTGGAAGGCAAATGCTATTCATTGGGAGGAAAAAATTACAAGGAGCAGAAAAAAATATTTATCCTTCCAGCATTCCCTAGTTAGGTGCCTAGTAGCTGAATAGGATCATAGCTCCCACAATTCCTAGTGCTGAAATTCTAGAAGTAGCTATCTCCCTAATCAATAGGTTAGGACGTGTCTACAATGTGTATTATATTAAAATCCAAAGCAGGTGGAAGTATAAAAAATATATAATAGCTCAAGGCTTAATTCCTTTGTTAAAATCCAGGACTCCAACCTCTCTAAATTACATTTTGATTTTGGATAATTCTCTTTAGAGTCCCAATAATCCAAAGGAAAGAGAGAAAAGTTAGTTTGAAGTGGGCTTCGCCGCTTTGAACGCAATTGAACCCATAGATTTCCTGGCCCAAGTACAGACCTACATTCAATGCATTAAGATTGCAAAGCTGAAATTATTAAAGCTGGATGCCACAATAAGCCGAAGCACTTTATAGAAGCAAAACTGTCAGCTTTCCTCTAGGGAAGGAATCATATTACGAGACTTCCTTTCCAAATTGCAATCAAAGATGAGCTTGCAATTTCACCATTATCTTCTCACCTGGAGCACAAGGTCCTGTAGGGGAGACACGTCCGGGGCTGCTGCAGAAATACCCAGGTGGGCATAGGCGACACCAGGTGGAATCTCGGCCTCCTTTCTGTTCATTCCATGTCCCGACTGGGCAGGGCATTTCCCTGGGGTCTTTGGTGCCCGCTGGGCAGTAGTGCCCAGCAGGACATAGACCTCCAAAGGGAAGTCCGGTCTTAGAAAAGAGAAAGAAGCCAACATGCGTGAGAAAGTCATTCTAATGCAAACCATGCAGTCTTCAAAACTTGAAGGAACTACTTAGGGTTTTGATCAAGGATGGTCCAAGGTTATATACAGCTGATCAAGACTTTCCTGGCCAACTTCTGCCAAGTTCCTAGATTTGAAGGAAGGCAAGAAGTATCTCAAAGGATCTTTGACAAGGAACAAGAATTTTCTTTTCCTTGAAATGACACCAAGCAATATTTTTATTATTTGAAATGGCCCTAGAATCTGTTGGAGACTAAAACTTGTAAGCAACTAGATTTCTTTCTTACCTGTTCATTAGCTACTTGAATCTGCTTTGTTTTCTCTGTTTTTCCGCATTTTTCACCTCCAAGATAAGAGCATGAAGGTAAAGGTTTCCCTCGCATATATGTGCTAGTCGTTCCTGACTCTAGGGGGCGGGGCTCATCTCCGTTTCAAGGCCAAAGAGCCAGCGCTGTCCAAAGACGTCTCTGTGGTCATGTGCACAGAACGCGGTTACCTTCCCATCAAAGATGGTTCCTATTTTCCTACTTGCACTTTTACATGCTTTCGAATTGCTAGGTTGGTAGAAGCTGGGACAAGTAATGGGAGTTCACTCCGTTATGTGGCGCTAGGGACTCGAACTGCCAAACTGCCAAGCTTTCTGATCGACATGCTCAGCATCTTAGCCACTGAGCCACTGCGCCCCTTTGATAAGAGCCTAGAAACTGGGAAATATTCCTTCCTAGAAAACAATAATCTGAAACTGACCTTGGACATATGCCACCGGTGATAAAAGTCTAGAAAGTTTCCTTGTATTCAGGCAGATCATTTGTCAACATTGAGAAGCAATGTATCCAGGTTTTTCAGTCCAGGTTTTTCAGGACTGGAAATGCTAGATATTGAACATGGCCCCTCCTGAAGGCAGATGGTGGACCCCATGTGACTCATTTTTTACTCACCTCTCTGCTTTTGCAGAATTGACTAGGATAGATTTACTAATATTGAACTTAAAACAGATGAGTAGAGTAGCGTAGAGTAGAATAGAATAGAATAGAATAGACCTGGAAATAGAGGTGATATTCAGCTAGTTCTGACAGATTCTAGAAAACCAGTAGTGCAAATTTTGAGTAGTTTGGAAAACCAGCAAACAGGCTGGCCCCGCCCTGCTGCCTCCCAGCTGATCTTCTTGCCCTGAACAGGAGAACAGAGCTGGGAAGCAGGTTAGTGGTGTGGGGAGGGAGATTTTGCAGTATCCTTCTCCTGCCACGCCCACAAAGCCAAGCCACTTCCACAAAGCCATGCCCACAGACCCAGTAGTAAAAAAAAAATTGAATCCCACCACTGGCTGGAAGGGACCTTGGAGGTCTTCTAGTCCAGCCCCCTGCTGGTTCCACTGGTTAATTGTCCTCACTATTAGGAAGTTTCGCCTGAATTCCAGGTTGGGTCTCTCTTTGATCAGTTGCCAACCATTATTTCTTGTCCTGCCCTCTGGTGCTTTGGAGAATAATTTGACCCCCTCTTCTTTGGGGCAGCCCCTCAAATACTGAAATAGTGCTATCATATGACCCCCAATTCTTCTTTTCCTTAGACTAGCCCTTTCCAAAATCTGCAGCCATTCTTCATATGGTTTAATCTCCAGGCTTTTGACAGATGAGAATTGTCCAAGCTGAATGTCTCCAATCTAATGTCTGGAAGGAATCACTTCCATTATCTTGGCCACTGAAAAATGGTTGCAAGCTTACCAAAACGAGGCAGGACAGGGGATGTTAGCACTGACTTACTGGCGAGGCATTTGTAGATCCTTGGAAGCAATAATAACCAGACTGGCAAAGTCCTTCAGGTGCCACCAAGCCAGGCTTGCTACAGTACATGCCCGCTGGGCACGGCTTACAGGTCCCTGGTCCAGTGCCGCGAAAAGTATCTGAATAAGTGCCCTAAATCAAAAGGAGGAAAATGTGTCAGGAGTCAAAAGAAATTGTAGGCATAGAAATGGTAAAAGACAATTTTATTTCATTCACTGAGCTTAAAGAGAGCTGTAAAGCACTGTGAAGCAGTATATAAGTCCAAGTGCTATTGCTATCCTCCTTCCCTCCTTCCCTCCTCCTTCCCTCCTTCCTTCACAATGGTTAAAATGCAATATGGCAGACTAACTCTGCCCATAGCCAGCAGTTCAATCCTGACCGGCTCAAGGTTGACTTAGCCTTCCATTCTTCCAAGATCAATAAAACAAGGACCCAGATTGTTGGTGGGCAAGATGCTGACTCTATAAACTACTTAGAGAGGGCTGTAAAAGCACTGTGAAGCTTTATATAAGTCTAAATGCTATTCCTTCCTTCCTTCCTCTTTCTCCCTTCTTTAGCACTTAGTAATAGCACTTACTTAAGAAGGATGGATGGATGGATGGATGGATGGATGGATGGATGGATGGATGGATGGAAGGAAGGAAGGAAGGAAGGAAGGAAGGAAGGAAGGAAGGACCGTGGTGACAGTGGTTATAATACACTATTGGAGACTAACTCACTGCCCACTGCCTGCAGTTCGATTCTCACCAGCTCAAAGTTGACTCAGCCTTCCATCCTTCTGAGATGGGTAAAATGAGGACCCAGATTGTTGGGGGCAAATATGCTGACTCTATAAACCATTTAGAGAGGGCTGTAAAAGCTCTGTGAAGCGGTATATAAGTCTAAGTGCTATTGCTACTTGGAACTTACCACTGGACAAAGAAGAGGCAGGATGCTTCGAGCTGGACAGTAATGCCCTTTGGGACAAGCCAATGGTTCCACCAGACCAGTGTGGTTGCAAAACATGCCAGCTGGGCATTCTCTGCAGGCGGCTTGAGCCAGGCTCTGGAATGAAAAGAAGTCGAGGAGGTTGAAAGGGCAAATCCCACTTACGCTTCAGTGAAGAAAAGTCTCAAAAAGCCTACATTCCCAGGCTTAGCAGTTCTGAAATGGAGTGAAAGAGATAAGGTTGATGTCCTTCCAGAGCCGTGATGGTGAGCCCTCTCTGTGGGTACATGCGCTGTTGACAGTGGCTCTTGTGGTTTCTGATGCTCATGGTTAGCTGGTCTTCGTAGGCACCGGAGTGCTGGAAAACGGCCTGAAAACCGCCAAAAAACAGGCTGTTTTCCAAGGGCGTTTTTGGGCTCATTTTCAGGCTATTTTTTCAGGGCGTTTTTGGACCAAAAATTGGCCAGAAAAACAGCCTGAAAAACGGCATGTGCGCACCAGCCAGCTGGTTTTGGGTTTACGGTGCTCTGGTGCACGCGAAGACCAGCTGGACAGCGTGCATGCATGTGCCGGAAACCTGAAGACAAGCTGGGTGGCGTGTGCATGCAGGTTTCCAGCACTCCGGCGCATGGACACATATGCATGTGCGTTCCGGTTTGGCTACTAGATGCTAAAAAGGTTTGCCATTACTGTGACTTTCTTTCTTTCGTGATCCTCTTGCTGATCACCATCCAGGGGGAGCTAAGAAGAGCAACGAAGATGTTTGGGGACTGGAGGCTAAAACATAGGAAGAACGGTTGCAGGAACTGGGTATCTCTAGTTTAATGAAAAGAAGGACTAGGGGAGACATGATAGCAGTCTTCCAATATCTCAGGGGCTGCCACAAAGAAGAGGGAGTCAAACTATTATCCAAGGCACCTGAGTGTAGAACAAGAAGCAATGGGTGGAAACTAATCAAGGAGAGAAGCAACTTAGAACTAAGGAGGAATTTCCTGACAGTGAGAAGAATTAATCAGTGGAACAACTTGCCTCCAGAAATTGTGAATGCTCCAACACTGGAAGTTTTTAAGAAGAGATTGGGCAACCATTTATCTGAAGTGGTGTAGGGTTTCCTGCCTAAGCAGGGGGTTGGACTAGAAGACCTCCAAGGTCCCTCCCAACTCTGCTATTCTATTCTATTCACCCAACAAATCACAAAGCCAGTTGCTAATTATTATTAGTAACTTATAAAGCCCTTCATGGTATTGGATCTGGGTACTTGAGAGACCGCCTGCTGCCAATTACTTCCCACAGACCCATTAGATCTCACAGGGTTGGCCTCCTTCGGGTTCCATCTACTAGCCAATGCCATCTGGCTACTACCCGGGGGAGGGCCTTCTCTGTGGCAGCTCCGGCCCTCTGGAATGAACTCCCCGCAGGGATTCGGACCCTCACCTCTCTCCAGGCCTTCCGGAAAGCAGTTAAAACCTGGCTTTGCTGGCAGGCCTGGGGTCGATGAGTTCCCTTCCCCTCTCGAACTGTGTGGCTGTTGATTGTCTTTTAAATTCCCTTGTACCTTCTTTGTCGTATTTCCTTCGTGTTTACCTCCCCACTGGGTTTGTGAGCTGCCCTGAGTCCCTCTGGGAAAAGGGCAGCATATAAATAAAATAAACCTTCAAACCTTCAAACCTAATCAAGGAGAGAAGCAACTTAGAACTAAGGAGGAATTTCCTGACAATAAGAACAATGAATCAGTGGAACAACTTGCCTCCAGAAGTTGTGAATGCTCCAACACTGGAAGTTTTAAAGAAGATGTTGGATAACCATTTGTCTGAAGTGGTGTAGGCTTTCCTGCCTAAGCAGGGGGTTGGACTAGAAGACCTCCAAGGTCCCTCCCAACTCTGCTATTCTATTCTATTCACCCAACAAATCACAAAGCCAGTTGCTAATTATACAATCATAGAATCATGAACCCAGAACAGATTTAAAATGGCCTGACAATTTGCTTTTTAAGCAATTAGTCAAGTCATTGGTTATGAGAAAAGGAGCAGGCCTAACAACTCAAAGCAAGGGCTGCTTCTGAGATATCAAAAGATGAGCCAACTTCCTGTTTAATCATCCAAAGAGACTGTCATTAGCCGGTAGGCTGTCTTTCCTATGTTGCTTTTTATTCCTAATTACGGCTGTACATCAGCACACTCCAAAACAAATAAGCCTAACCTCTTCCTTTTGTGCTCCATGCTGAAAATATCCTGGCTGCCTATTAGCTAACTGAAGCTTCAACGCAGTCATTTGTATTCTGTTGACTCTTCTTAGGTAAAGGTAAAAGTTCCCCTCGCACATATGTGCTCGTCGTTCCTGATTCTAGGGGGGCAGTAATCACCTCCGTTTCAAAGCCGAAGAGCCAGCGCTGTCTGAAGACGTCTCCGTGGTCATGTAGCCGGCATGACTAAACGTCGAAGGTGCACGGAACGCTGTTACCTTCCCACCAAAGGTGTGTTCCTATTTTTCTACTTGCATTTTTACGTGCTTTTGAACTGCTAGGCTGGCAGAAGCTGGGACAAGTAACAGGAGCTCACTCCGTTACGCGGCGCTGGGGATTCGAATCACTGAACTGCTGAGCTTTCTGATCAACCAGCTCAGCGTCTTAGCCACTGAGCTGCCGCGTCCCTTCTTCTGACTCTTCTTACCGGCTGAAAAGTCCCGGGTGAACAAGGTTCGGGTTGGAAAGCCCCTTCCAGAGCATAATACCCTTCTTTCACCATCATCTGGGTAGCCGTTCTGGCAGAGCCAGTGCAGAAATAACCCGGTTTGCATGGCCCAGTTGGGGATACAGTACTTGTTCCATCACAGTAAAGCCTAATATTAGAATGAAAAAAAAAAAGCTTTATTATATTCATTTTCTCTGTTCTGACTTAGGCTTCCCAAGAGCATGAAACAAACTCCTGGTCCCGACAAAAACCCCTTTTATTAATTGACTGTGAATTCTGCTCCTTCACATCCAGCAAAGTCTTTCGAGGGAGGATTTTCAGTCACAGACCTTATCTGTCTTGGAGAGCTGCCAAGCCGATATCTGCAGAACTTGGCAAGGAGTCTCAAAGAGTCACGAACCAATGAAGCGAACTAATCATCTCCTGCAAACTCCACTCCCCTTTCGCTCCTCTTTTATTTCCTCTGGGAGGGGCCATTCATCGTCTACCGGTGGCCTTACTCCCAAGTCAACCCTTGTTACTTAGCTGTTCCCTTCATCTGGCAATTCTATGCATGCACACACTGGGAACAGGCTCCAGCTGTTTGTCTGCCTCATTGACGTCTGACTCTGACGGCAGCTGATAACTGTCATACGGCCTTGGCCCCTCTCTGACACAGAACCCTTATTAGAGCCTTCCCCAGACTCCAGGATTGGCCCATGTTCCTCCCCAACCTCCTAACTGTCCGAATCTGCTTCCAGCTCCATTAGTACTGTCCGAAGACGTCTCCGTGGTCATGTGGCCAGCATGACTAAACGGCGGAGGTGCACAGAACACTGTTATCTTCCCACCAAAGGTGGTCCCTATTTTTATACTTGTATTATTTACATGCTTTCGAACTGCTAGGTTGGCAGAAGCTGGGACAAGTAATGGGAGCTCACTCCATTATGCGGCGCTAGGATTCGAACCACCGAGCTGCCGACCTTTCTGATTGACAGCGTCTTAGCCACTGAGCCACCACGTCCCTAAAGAAGGCTTGAACAAATAGATGAAGGATGGGTTTAATAATGCTTTCAATAATCATAATCATAAAAAGATGCAACTTGACTTTGGCTATTGAGCACTGGGGAAAGTTGACTAACTAATCCAGGATAATTATGACCGTGAGACCTCCTTTGTATGCATTCCAGAGGCATCTGACTTTTTTAAAAGGGGAGATTAAAGAAATATTGAAAAAGACACACTTTTAGTCTGATCAGCCAAGCCTCGCTTTCTTATATGTTTAATCTAGATGACATGCAGCCCTATTCATCATTGGACTTCAACCAGAGATTAAGCATGGCTCATAACTTAATTCTTCAGTTCCAATTACCATTTTTCCCCCAAATCACCTTGAAACATGAAACAGGAGAATTAATGCATCTCATATATTATAGCAGAAATTGTATTTCCCCCAATTGTTATGTAAATGTGGAAGCCTGCACCAGAATATTGAAATTCCACTTCCAACAGATATAATACTTCTTAGCACGGAGATTTTTTGTGTAATGTAATTCATGAGCTATTCACGTTATGTTTGTCACCTGACTCAACTTCCCTACAGGTGTCTAGTCCCGTCTCCCTAACTGAGTATCCTCCAAATGTGTTGGATAACACCCCATACAGTTGTCCAACACATAGAAGGTTGCTTTACACCTTGTGGGTGATCATGAAGCTGATTTCTACTTCTTCCAGGAACAGCAGGTTTTCATTGTAATACTATCTGGCAGTGGTGAGATTCAATTTTTTTTTTACTACCAGTTCTGTGGGCATGGCATGGCTTGGTGGGCATGGCAGGGGAAGGATACTGTAAAATCTCCATTTTTCCCCACTCCAGAGGAAGGTTACTGCAAAATCCCCATTTCCTCCCACTCAGTTGGGACTCGGGAGGCAGGGAATAGATAGGGGCGGGGCCAGCCAGAGGTGGTTCTCTGGACTACTCAAAATTTTCCACTTGCGGTTCTCCAGAATTCAACAAAACACCTCACCAAAATATCCACCACATTGTGTCCAATACGAGCTTATAGCGGCCCAATGTCTGATTTTTTCAACATAGACCACCCTGTTCTTGAATGGCTGGGTGGGCAGTAGATTAACATTTGAACTACTATAAGTCCATGTATTTGCCCTACGCTAAATAAATAAATAAACTTTCAGACCTGCACGATTCTGTTAATATAGCCTTATTGTCAGGTCCCATAGATTCCTTTTGGGACACTGCCATTTTGGTGGGGAGTGGACCTGGGTGCATTCTTTGGTTTATAGCCTTTTTCCTGGTGCCTATCTATCCTGTACTTTGATTTACCTTCGTGGGAATGTAAGTGGGGGAGGGGCATCTGTTTTGTCTCAGCTGTGGAGCCTCCAGCAAGAGACACCTGAGAACAGCTTCTTATCACCTTCTCAGTAATTCTCAAAACAACTGTGGATTGGCTTATTCAACACCCGGTTGAGGGGGTGGGTTTCTAACTGTCTTAACCTAACAGAATTGCACTGGGATCCTCAGATCCTGCTTCCTTTATCTTGCTATCGCTTTTCTTCAATAAAAGGCTCATTTTGAGATGCTAATTGTTTCAAGGGTTCTACTTTCTTGGCCCTTACACTTATAATGAGGTAGAATGAGCTCATCTGGTCGTGGGAAGGCTGACACTCACCCAGGTGGGCAGTCCAAGCATTGCTTCTGATAGCTCAACCCACTGGTGTTACTGTAGGTTCCTGCAGGGCAAAGGATGGGTGCAGATGATCCAATGGGGCAATAGGTGCCTGGTGGACAGATGTTCCCAGTGACTCCATCAGTGGGCACCTGAAAGAGAAGAAGAGCTACATAGATACATATACAATATATACCAGAGTGAAAGATGATAAAGGACAGATGCATTCCTCCCTATTTAATTTTCCATAGAGAGTAATGCTGAATCTCTATGGCTTTCTCAGTATCACTTTTGTATTTGAGTGTCTATGGAGCTCCTCAATCATCCAAGTCATGGTTGTCCCTAAGGTGCTTTTTCAATAGGCAACTGGACTTTCTTTGAAGACGTTTCACCTCTCATCCAAGAAGCTTCTTCTTCTGGCTGAATGGTGGGAAATGGAAGGATTTATACTCCTTGCAGACAGCTGGTCACTTACCTTCTTTTAGAGAGCCATTGAGGCCACCCAGGGGGTTATCCGTGTTGTTGGGGTCACCTGAGTGATGCAAATGGGAATGGAGCGTTCTTGGAACTGTTGAAAGGACTGTGTTGTAAACTGGAGATAGATGATGCTGTATCCATCCACCTCTGTTAAGAGAAGGCTGATCAATTTTGACATAGATGGCCTCTTTGACCCCTCTTTCAAACCAGCAAACCTCTCTGTCCAAAATGTGGACTTTGGTGTCTTCAAAAGAGTGACCTGTGTCTTTTAAATGCAGATGGACCGCTGAATATAGTCCTGATGTGTTTGTTCTCCTATGTTGTGCCATGTGTTTATGAAGTGGTTGTTTTGTTTCCCCAATGTACAGATCTGCACATGGCTCATTGCATTGTACTGCATATACCACATTGCTCAGTTTCTGTCTGGGTGTTTTAGCTTGTGGGGGAGAGCTTCTGCCTTAGTGTATTCTTGGGTATGGGTACAACAGGTATGTTGTATTGGCTGAAGATCCTACTGAGCTCTTCCGATATGCTTGCCACATACAGAGTGACAACGTTGCTTCATTTATTGTTTTCTTTATCTGTTATGGAGTTACTTCTATAGGGTCTTTTTTGAGATTTGATGAAGGGCCTTTTATATTTGTGGTATAAAAGCAGAAGGGAAGAGGAGGTTGGACTGAATATACATTCCAGAGGTGGGTTCCTACCAGTTCGCACCTATTCGGTAGAACCGGTTCGTCAAATCTACTGAACTGGTTAGAAGAGGTTCCACCAGTGGACCCGGAAAGCAGGCCACACCTACAGAAGAGGTTCCAAAAAATTTTGAAACCCACCACTGACACACACACACACACACACATAGAAAGAGAGAGAGAGAAAGAGAAAGAAAGGAAGAAAGAAAGAAAAAAGAGAAAAAGAAAAAGTGAGAGAGAGATGAAAGAAAAAAAGGAAAAAGGGACAGAGAGACAAAAGGAAGGAGAGAGAGAGAGAGAGAGAGAGAGAGAGAGAGAGAGAGAGAGAGAGAGAGAGAAAGAAAGAAAGAAAGAAAGAAAGAAAGAAAGAAAGAAAGAAAGAAAGAAAGAAAGAAAGAAAGAAAGAAAACACATGGCCGGCAAGCCACTCCCACCAGGTCACATGGTCAGCAAGCCACTCCCACAAAGGAGACCACACCCACAAAGTAGGTTCGAACATTTTTTGAAACCCACCACTGATACATTCCTTTCCATGCTGTAAATTACTGGATGTAAGTAGAAGTGATTGATCATCTACCATCAGGCTGGTGACAACTCTTCCCGACCACATAGATCTTCTCCAGAATGGCCCTTTAATTCTTTCCCCAGCATTCCCATTCCTGCCCTAATTGAATTTATCTACTCCGCTTCTAGCCGCCCTCTTCTTTTTCCTTCTACTCTTCCCAGCATCTCTCAAGAGAGTTGGGTTCTTTCATAATTAACTGGAGCAGGCAAATATGTACACAAGTGAAGTATCACTGTTGTTTCTTGGGGATGTGCGGTGAGAGAGGACAGAAAATATCTAAGCAAGAGTCAGACTTACCGAAGACACTGCTCTTCTCCAGCAATAAAACCCTGCCTCGCACCGGCCGCTCGGAGCAGTCTGTCCTGGCATGGCACAGAAAAACCCTGCTCTGCAGGGGATGCATTCCTGAAGGCTTCTCAACCCTTTCCTGATCCCGTAAGTTCCTTCTGGGCAAGCTTCCGCCTGTGCACTACCAGGAGGACAATAAAACCCCTGAAAAACAAAGACAACGTTGGTGTCTATAGTTAGTGTCCCTCCGGTGAATTAAATCCAATTTGAGGGGTCCTTGGTGCTCTCTGAGCTTGAACTCACTGTCTCCTGGTTTCTAGGCTGGTGCCTTTGCCTTCACCACTAGACTCAACTGGTTCTCTTATGGAGGACACAAGTATACTCTTCAAGGAAGATTCACTGCAACCATGGGATTGGAGGTAACATGCCAATTAAGCACAGTTGCAGACAAACATGGAAGAGGGTATGTTTTCATCTCTAGCTGTGAGTACCAAGAAACATCTGTTTGTCCTTGGTGAAAATGCAGTAATTGTTAGTGACCTTTAACCTAACCCAGCTTGGTTATCCTTATGCTCTTATTCTGTATTTCCATGGGGAAATTAAGAGGAGCGAGTGTCATCCAGATGTTTTAAAGAAGGATTTGGTTCCCCTCGCACATATGTACTAGTCATTCCCAACTCTAGGGGGAGGTACTCATCTTTGTTTCAAAGCAGAAGAGCCAGTGTGATCCAAAGATTTCTCCGTGGTCATGTGGCCAGCATGACTAAATGTCAAAGGCTCACGGAACGCTGTTACCTTCCTGTTCTGACCCCCCCTCGTCCCACACCAAAACACTCCAAGCCAAAGATACTTTATGAATTTATTCACAGACAGACAGGTCCTTGGAAGCAAACTGGTACAGATAAGCCAGGGCAGCAATCCAGCACAGATAAGCCCTGGCAGCAATCCAACCTGCCAAGCTCACAATACTGTTCATCAAACATTAGTTAATGCGTTGACTTCTGCAAGAGGGGCGTGTGAACAAGCAGTCTTTTTATAGTCTGGAGAGGAGCCTAATGACCACCAGCTGAGTGCAATTACCTCCTGTACTTGCGCAACTGTTCCTGACGCCTATTAGCTCTTCGATGCCAGGCATCCAGGAACAACTCACTGCTGGCTTCTGGATCACTCTCCCTTGTCTCCTCCACACTGGTCCAAGGCTCAGGCACCTCCTGGTGGCCACCCAGTCTCTCTGTGCCCTGCTCGGAGTCAGAACCCCGTCCAGGGTCCTCCACATCCTCCAGAGCCGATTCATAGGGCCCCTCACTGTCGGAGTCTGGTGGCAGCTCCAACGGCTCCTGCTGGGCCACAACACCTTCCCACCAAAGGTGGTCCCTATTTTTCTACTTGCATTTTTACATGCTTTTGAACTGGTAGGTTAGCAGAAGCTGGGACAAGTAACGGGAGCTCACTCCGTTAAGCAGCGCTAGGAATTCGAACCGCTGAACTGCCGATCTTTCTGATCAACAAGCTCAGTGTCTTAGCCACTGAGCCACCGTATCCCTCATCGTATCTAGTTTGGGTAATGCAACATTTTGCAAGAAGTCAGCTAAGCTCAGAGTGCACCAAGAACTCCCTCATCTCAGCCTTGAGTTACAAATATTCCCCTTTGTTCAATCTGATTTAATTCATTAGCTGCAGATCCTCATGCAAGCAGAAGAATATCTTCCCTAATAAAAGAACAAAAGAGGAAATGCCCCTTGGGTGGGAAAAAGAATTTCTAATTAGGTCCAACAGAGGCTGAAGAACCTGACAATTAGAGGAACAAAAAAGTTCCAAAGAAGATAGAAAACAGATCTGCAATATCTTGAAAAAATAGATGCTCAGAATCCTGAACAGAAGCACATATTTATCCCATTTATTTGCAATGAATATTTTGTTTTCTACCAACTTACCATTGGACAGATTTTAGGTAGGACCATTGCTACAGAATCACAGTAGAATCCAGCTGGGCATGTTTGGCATTCATCTCCTCCATTCAGAGTGGAATTGTCCCAGTAGAAGCCAAGTAGGCATGGATTTGAGAAGGGGAACCCCGTCCCTGAGGGGCATGCATAGCCCGAGGGGCAATCTCCAGTCTAAAAGAAAACATACACACATGTAGGAGAAGGACTGGCAGAACCAGGGGTGGAGTTAAAAGAGGCATCAGTCTAGAATCCCTATGTTGCCACATGTAAGCTAAGTCCAACCCTCCTTGAGTGCCATTGGTGCTTACCTATCTCTAGCCAAGTGTTAACTCTTAGTAGAGAAGGTTCTTATGCATACGCTATAGCAAGAAATCAATTATTGAACCTTCACTGTGGACCTGGTCTTTCACGCCTGATAACAAATATGTCTACACTGTCAATTACATGAATGTTAGATTAGATTAACAGAGTTGGAAGGGACCTTGTAGGTCATCTAGTCCAACCCACCGCCCAAGTAGGAGACCCTAGACCATTTCAGACAGATGGCAGTCCAGTCTCTCTTCTTGAAAGCTTCCAGTGATGAAGCTCCCACAACTTCTGAAGGCAACTTCTGTTCCATGGGTTGATTGCTCTCAAGGTCAGAAAATTATCATTTCGAAAGAATATCATTTTGGCTACAAGTTTCCCCAGCTTTCTCTACTCCACCCTCCCTTTCCCACAACTCTATCCGGCCTTGCTGTGGCCACCCTGAAGACATTCCAAGATGGCTCCAGGGTTAACATCTGGGAGTGTAGAAGTTCCACAAATTGAGTATCGCACATAACATTTTAAAAAAGAGGGGGGGTCCTATTCTTCTTTTACCCTCCCTCTCTCCAACTGAACTCTTCTGAAGAAATTAAGATGCCCAATGGGGATGGTTACTTGGGTTTGCCCTTCTAAAAGTATCTCAGTCTACAAGATACAAAGGGGAATGGGGGAGATAGGAAGACCACTGTCTGGTATCAGAAGATGGGTGGGAAGCAGAGGTGGTATTCAGCCAACTGATAGTGGGAAATTTGAGTAGTTTGGAGAACCAGCAAATAGCCTTGTCCCTGCCCCCACTGACTACCAGCCTCCCAGTTGATCTTCTTTTGTTTCCCTGAACAGGAGAATGGAGCAGGAAGCAGGTTAGTGGGATGGGGAAGGAATGGGGATTTTGCAGTGTCATTCCCCTGCCATGCCCACAAAGTCACACTCACAAAGCCACACCATGCCTACAGAACTTATAGTAAAAAAATTTGAATCCCACCACTGGTGGGAAGTCATGCAAGGATTGAAATTGGGGAAGAACATCCAGGAGGGGACATATTGTAGATAACCAAGACTGGAGTCCCTGGGCTGAGAATTTCATCACCGAAGTACTCACAATTTGGGATATTCCTTGGGGTTGGTGTCCTTCTTCATAACAATACTTGCCCTTAGGACATAGCAAGCATTGCTCTGCCTTACTTAGCCCCCTTTGATCCCCATAGGTCCCATTAGGACAGGGCTTTGCGTGAGGATACTGGAGGGGAAAGAAAGAATGGAAGCTGCTCTTAAAGCAAGCCGCGTTTGGCATAATAGCACATGCTTATGACACATTAAAACGCTCCAAGCTCTTTGTGCTCACTTCATTTGTTTAAACCTGACTCATTTGGCCCCCTCTTTCACTGCGGCTCTCAAATTATCCTTGAAAATACCTGCAATTCTGATAGATTTGCTTCGCAGGTTCCCATGCAGCAACTTTGTAAAACAGAAGCTAAAGACCATTATAACCTATCAAATGGATTGCTTGCACACATTTCTCTGGGTTGAATTCCTTTTAATCACCTAATGTAAGAAATCAGAGTGGATTCTAAGAGAGAGCTAATCACTTGCTTTAAAAGCCTGGACTTCACGGCTGTTAGTAAAGGTAAAAGTTCCCCTCAGACATATGTGCTAATAATTCCTGACTCTAGGGAGCAGTGCTCATCTCCGTTTCAAAGCTGAAGAGCCAGCGCTGTCCGAAGATGTCTCCGTGGTCATATGGTTGGCATGACTAAATGCCATAGGAGCACGGAACACTGTTACCTTCCCACCAAAGGTGGTTTCTATTTTTCTACTTGCATTTTTACATGCTTTCGAACTGCTAGGTTGGCAGAAGCTGGGACAAGTAACGGGAGCTCACTCCATTATGTGGTGCTAGGGATTCAAACCGCTGAACTGCCGACCTTCTGATCAACAAGCTCAGCCTCTTAGCCACTGAGCCATCATTACAGAAATGGAAACACCATTACAAAAATGGAAATTTCCAAGTTCCTCCAGCTCAGACACTGAGTCATAACCTAAAGCTGGATTCCTGTAGGTGGCGCTCTCCACTGGAGGTGGTTGATGGGATTAAGAAGATGACCTCACCCTCCTGCCATCCATCCCAAGGAGCCGAGGTGGTGCAGTGGTTAGGGTGCAGTACTGCAGGCCACTTTAGCTGACTGTTATCTGCAGTTCAGCGGTTCTAATCTCACCGGCTCAAGGTTGACTCAGCCTTCCATCCTTCCGAGGTGGGTGAAATGAGGACCCAGACTGTGGGGGCGATATGCTGACTCTGTAAACTGCTTAGAGAAGGCTGAAAGCCCTATGAAGCGGTATATAAGTCTAACTGCTATTGCTATTGCTATCCCCTTAGTTTTAGTCTTTATATAACTTTTCTTAATTTTAATTGGTTTTTTTATAATCTTTTTACTGTTTGTAAGCCTTCTAGAGTCACTATCACTACAATGGGATACAATGCTATGGCTATTGCTTGCTATTGATGAAAATTCAAGAGAGGAGACACTGGACCAAGTTCATTGATGCCTACTCACCATGTTGCCTGGTGGGCAGTAGTAGCCTCTTGGACAAGCGTGGTCTTCAGCGTTGGGAATAGCTGCCAGGCCTCCAGGGCAAAGCAAACCAGCTGGGCAGACCATCCGATCCAACATTATCTCCCGGCTGGTATTCATGTCCGCACAAAAATGCCCAACAAGGCACGAAGAACAGGAGATAGATCCAGGTTCCTACCCAGCAAGAAGAGGAAAGAGAAACAGGGCATCAACTGGGATGCTCAGAACTTACTAATAAAGAAGAACATTTGTAGCTCAGGGTTGAAGTGACGGGCCCTTGGTGCTCTCTCTCTGCTTGCTTGTTTTCTTGCAGTGCTAAAAGGGAGAAGAAGGAGGAGGAAGAGGAGGAAGACTCTGGGATCCTTGGTGCTCTCTGAGCTTGCTTTTTTCTTACAGACGTGTTGTGGCCCAGCAGGAGCCGTTGGCGCTGCCTCCAGACTCCGACAGTGAGGGGCCCTATGAGCCGGCTCTGGAGGATATGGAGGATCCTGGACAGGGAGGAGACAAGGGAGTTGGTCCTGGATGCCCGACAATGGAGGGCTAATAGGCGTAAAGAACAGTTACGCAGTTACAGGAGATAATTGAGCTCAGCTGGTGGTAATTAGGCTCCTCTCAAGACTGTAAAAGGAATGACTTTCCACACCCTCATCGCAGGAATCAACGTATTTACTAGAGCTGGAGAAGCTATCGTGGCTAGCTTGGCAGGCTGGATTGCTGCCAAGGTTAGTCGGTGCTGGATTGCTGCCAACGTCTAATCTGTGCTGGATTGCTGCCAAGATCTAGTCTCTGTGTTAATAAATCCTTGAAGTATCTTTGTCTTGGCGTGCTTTGGTGTAGGAAGGGGGGGGGTCAGAACACAGATGTTTCATTACCCTAAGCAGGTATCATCATGAGTGCTAGAAGGTAGTGGGGTTTATGGAGAGGAAGAGGAGGAGGAGGAAGACTGTGGGGTTCTTGGTGCTCTCTGAGCTTGCTTGTTTTCTTACAGATGTTTTATTACCCAAACTAGGTAACATCATCAGTGCTAGAAGAGGTCTGAATGAGAGCAAGCTCCCCTCCCCTCCCAGGAATTGAGAAGAAAGGATGTGTGTGGAGAGAAAGAGACTCAGATTAACACTCCGGATGTCTCTCATCATTTTAGAAGGCCTGATTAGGCATCTGTCAGGGTTCCAAGTAATACACCCATACCAAACAGAACTCTGAGGCAAGGAGGTTCCTCAAAGAACAAGTTTATTGGATATATCATATTGGCACAAACGGGTCCTGCGGTTTTCAACTAATTAAAAGTAAAAATTTTCCCCCTTCTCTCAGTCAATCAAATAGTCCACCGAAGATGCTGTCCGGTTGCTTGGAAACTTCCCTCTTCCTCTTTTCTCCAGCCACCTGTGGGAATGTCCTTGGTTCTCAAGGGGAAACTATTTTGTTTTGGCTACAGAATTCAAATTATCTCTACTCCCTGCTTTCCTATCCCTCAACACCATTGTGGCCACACTGACGCCTCCGAGGTGGCCCTGGTCAGGCCAGCTTCAGAGTTGACAGCATCTTTGTAAAAGTGGGAAACCAGTTTTGGATTTTGTGCTCGAGGTGGCGAAAAAAAATGAAACTTTGATTTGGGATATTGCGGATTAGATTGGTTTGTTGCTATAGACATGGCTCATATATATTATTATGCAAAAGTAAAAGACTGAGGTTATATATTATGTACCTTATTCTACTATGCAAAAGGAGTCAGAAGTCAATGGTTTTCTTTTTTTTCTTCTCTTCTCTTTACCCTACAGTTTTTCCTCTTTCCTTTCCTCCCCTTATTTCCCCTTTATTTTCATTTATTTCTGTACATATTTTGATAAACTAATAAAAAAATATAAACAGTTTGAGGCTTCTTTATAAGATTACTTCTGATTCCTAACCTCACCAGCCTAGGAACATAAGAAATGCAATAAATAAACCACCTCATTTGCCATTTGTCTCTCTAGTTTAATCCCCATCTCTGATCATAATAAGCATCTTTGTAATAAAGATATTTGATCTCAGGCCAAACGCTGAAGTTATTATAGAAAGCTAGCCCGGAGGAGATCAGAAGTACAAACCAGAGAACAACAATGCTTCGTTTTTGTGGTGAAAGGACGCAGGGTTTGGGGCTGATTTGTAGAATAAAAGCTTTTGCTGTTCTCTTAATCAGTGGTTCTGAGACGCTGTTTCCCTTTTGTTAGCAAAATGAACATTCAATTGCCTTGCAATTTCAACTCCCCCAGGAGCCAATCAGGAACAGTCCTATATGCCCCCCTTCTTTTTCCCCTTGCTTTAATCCTTCTGAAAACGAAGAACAGAAAACTATCCAAGTGGCATAATGTTTTGGCATGGCAAATGGCCATTGGCCCTTACTAAAAGGACATGGGATGACCTGGGATGTGGCACGAAAGTAACACAGCCAAAAAACAGGTCTAAATCCCCTTTATTGCTCCAACTTTGCCCCCAAACATCCCCACATTTACTACAAGTCATGGAGCACCTTCAACAGCCTCTGGCTGTGAGTAGTCCAGTAACCAAGGTTAGCCAAACAGTAACCAGAGCAAGAAGTTCAGAGAAGCATGCAAACTGGGCAAGCCTCACAAGCACAGGAATCTCCAGGCATTGGCAAGTGCACACAAGATTCCACAGATCCCATGCTTGTTCCCAACAAATACCTCTCTCACCCGCATTTCCTTACACCTCAGTCCCCAGGTGTGCCTTGTAAAGAAGGGTGAGGTGCTCTCTTTCCGAGTAGCCTGCTCAATCTGCACTGTTCTCGCCTTCTCTCCTCTCTCCGTACTCTCGGATCAGGAGAGAGTGGTCCTTGCTCCTCGCCTGAGCTCTGTCTCTCGTGTTCATCTTGCCCTTCTTCCTCCCTGTCTACAAGCTGTTCTAATCCTAAAATCCCTTGGCTTGACTGGCCCTGCCCTTCCCTATTTTCCTCCACAGTCAATGAAGCCACCCCCTCGGATTCCAGTTCGTCTTCCCCCACAGATTCAGGCTCCTTTGGGGGCATGGCAAGACATCAGTTTCTACCTATTGAAATGCCTGCCTGAAGCATCTGTAGCTTTCGACATGTATGCATTGAAAAGGGGCCCAGATCCTATTGACTCAATTCCAAGGGTCTGGCCTCCACTTCTGTGAGATGACGCTATGGTCCAAATAGCTCCCTAAAGGGTAACTTGGTTGCTGTTGACTAAAAGCAAAGCTACGGGTAGGATTTTGTTAGACTTTGAGAGTCTCTTTTGCTGGGAAGAAGTAATGGTGGAGAATACACAAGTTATGGTCCATTAGGAGTTAATGGTCACCTAAGGTCCCAAGAAAACATAGCCAACGGTAGCCGATGGCAAGGAAAGGTGCACATTGACGTTTAGCAACTTCAGGAGAAACAGAGTTGGATAAGTAAGTAGGATGAAGAACAGGAGGACTTAAAACTATACTGAACTTGGAAATACACTGACTTTTACCTATATCGCAGAATTATTATGATCTTCTACAGAAGGAAACTATGTCTCTCTCTGTCTGTCTGTATCTACCTATCTACCATTCTCTATCTACCTACCTACTTACCTACCTCTCTCTAGATAGATAGATAGATAGATAGATAGATAGATAGATAGATAGATAGATATCCAATCTCTTTATAGTTTTTCTCTCTCTCTCCCTCTCTCTCACACACACACAGAGGCACACACAGAGAGACAGTGATGAGAGAGAGAGACAGAGACAGAGAGAGACAGAGTGAGAAACAGATAAACAGAAAGAGAGAGAGCTCTGTAGCAGAAAAGATATTTTCAATGTATATCTGAAGTTCTAAACTGAAATATAAGGTTACTACCGAGAGAACTGCCAATGATTTCTGTTAGAGCGAAAGATACATCAAAGATACATCATCAACCAGCCAATTCCATCCACTTACTGCTATTGCATATCTATCACATCAAATTTGTAAACCAAAATCTTCAGGACGGATAGAGACAGACAGGCCAAGAGCTAAAAAAGCAACTTCCCCCAATCAGTTGCCTTGAAGATATTCTGGATTTCAATTTCTATTAGCTTCAGACAGTGAGGTTAATACCCTAAAAATCAAAATGGAGTCATCATCCTAAACCTTTGGAAATACAGCCACAAATCTGTTGATGTTCTGGACAATTTTCCTTTAGATTGGTTAGTTTTTTGGGCTGCTTCTCCATCAGTTTGGTGGTACTTACTGAAAATTTGCCAGGTCCGCACAGTTGAGGTGTAATAGTGCCCATCTCGGGACATTGGTATCCACCTGGGCACAGTGCACAATCCTCAGCTGATGTTGCTCCATGCTCTGAATGATACGTCCCCCTGCATCCGAAGAAAGCATGAAATAAAAATCAGTTTAACCAGTTCTCTGTTGCAGCTCCGGCCCTCTGGAACGAGCTCCCTGTTGAGATCCGGACCCTTACTACCCTCCCGGCCTTCCGCAAAGCCACCAAGTCCTGGCTGTTCCAGCAGGCTGGGGGAAGCTGAGAAGCATCTACCTCCACGGAAATTGTGAACGTTGGTTTTGTTTTTAATATGTTGTCTTTGTCTCGTTTCCCCCCTTTCCCTTGTCTTTTGTGAGCCGCCCGGAGTCCTCCGGGAGTGGGCGGCATACAAGACAAATAAATAAATAAATAAATAAATAAATAAATGAATGAATGAATGAATGAATGAATGAATGAATGAATGAATGAATGAATGAATGAGTTGGGTGAGATGGGATGAATGGGCAAAAGGGAATCTTTAGATATTTTTAGTTGGATTAAAAGCAGCCTTGATATCAAGCCATTGCTTTCCTGATGCCTCGCTAAGTCATCTGGTCTAATCTGGTTTCCTTCACCAGACCTATAGTGCAAAGGTCTTCAATCTTGGTGACTTGATGACTTCATGTCAGCCAAGGAATTATGGGAGATGAAATCCACATGTCATCAAGTCGCCAAAGTTGGAAAACTCTACATGGTGAACTCAGTACTTAATTCAGGTTGGACAAGGTAGAAGAACTCAAATCTTTTCCCTAAGAACATATTACAATGATATCTTGTTGTTGATAAATAATCTTAATAAGGGAATAATTAACAATTGGTATATATATGTAGCGACTATTTAGAATATTTGGTTGAAAAATGAAGGAATAAGATTTCTGTTTGAACGTATGATGTTTAGAGTTTAGAGTTTTATTTCATTTGTATGCCGTCCTTTTCCCTAAGGGGACTCAGGGCGGCTCACAACTCAAAGAAGGGAAGGGGGGATACAGACAGTTTAACAACAACACAAAACAATACATAGTTAAAAAGCACAACAATCATACCATTCGAGATAGGGGCAGCGAATCTTTAGCCCCAGGCCTGCCGGAACAGCCAGGTTTTAAGGGCTTTGCGGAAGGCCTGGAGGGTGGTGAGGGTTCGAATCTCCACGGGGAGTTCGTTCCAGAGGGTCGGAGCAGCCACAGAGAAGGCCCTCCTCCGGGTAGTCGCCAGTCGACACTGGCCGGCGGATGGGATTCGGAGGAGGCCTAGTCTGTGGGATCTAATTGGAGGTAGTGGAGGTAATTGGCAGCAGGCAGTCTCTCAAGTACCCAGGTCCAATATCATGAAGGGCTTTATAAGTGACGACTAGCGCCTTGAAGCGTATCCGGAGACCAATATGATGTACAAGGATAATAATGAACATAAGCATACCTGATAGTTGATTGGTGGAATTATGCATAATTGAAAATAGTGGTATACAAATATAAATGGTTAGTAAAAAAAATTTCTTTCACATTGGGATTCTATAAAGGTATACTGTTATCAAATAGACAATCAAGAATGTAAGGGAATTATGATTTATTGGGAAAAAATAATACTAATTGTAATTGAACATATACTGTACAATGAAAGTGAGGTATTTAGTTATACTAGATGAAAAAATCTGTGATGGTAAATATTATTCGAGAATATGGATGTAAAAACACTTGTAACCAAATGACATGCTGTATGTGATGATGCTTTTTTTGTCTTTTTTGGTTTTTTTAAATTGTTGTGTGTGTGTGTGTTGTCTGTTTAATAAAAATAAAAATTTACATTAAAAAAAAGCTGAAATCTTTTGAGCAGTAGAATGAGATTAGCTTAAATAAACCAGTGACAGGGTCCGGATCATAACAGCTTCAAAGACCCAGCATCTTTCACTCCCTGGAATAAAATATCGGATTACTTTTGGACCGACAGTTGAAATGCTCCTCAATAAATGTGAGCGGATGGCACTTGAGGCCAACAGAATCTCTTAGATGGGTTTAAGATCTTGGCACTTCTCTGCTCTTTACAAAATCCTTGCCTCTGGTCACTCCAACAATGGCCCCCCGCCTCCAAGGCAGCCACATCGGTTTCTCTCCAGGAAGAAGAAAACTTTGCAAGCAGGGGTGAAATCAACTTACCATTGCTACCAGTTCGTTAGCAATGTGAGCACGCCCGCACGTGCCACCCAGGGGTGGGTTCAGCACACAATTTTTTTTTGTGCCCCCATCTATTCTCTGCCTCCCAAGCCCCAGCTGATAGGAAGGGAATGGGGATTTTGCAGTAGCCTTCCTCTAGAGTAGGGAGGGAATAGAGATTTTACAGTATCCTTCCCCTGCCATGCCCACCAAGCCACGCCCACCAAGCCACGCCCATCCTTATAATAGCAATAGCAATAGCAATAGCAGTTAGACTTATATACCGCTTCATAGGGCTTTCAGCCTTCTCTAAGCGGTTTACAGAGTCAGCATATCACCCCCACAGTCTGGGTCCTCATTTCACCCACCTCGGAAGGATGGAAGGCTGAGTCAACCTTGAGCCTGGTGAGATTTGAACCGCTGAACTGCAGATAGCAGTCGGCTGAAGTGGCCTGCAGTACTGCACCCTAACCACTGCGCCACCTCGGCTCATGAATGGATTATTGTGATACCCAAAACGTTGGAAAATTTGACTTACAGTGGACAGTATCCTGGTTTGATGGTTGCTTTTGGGCAATATAGTCCCTTTGGACAACCAAGGCAATCATCCACATCACGATTCCCATGTTTGCTGCTGTACGTTCCCGCTGGGCATGGAAACTGCGTACTTGTCTGACTTCCTGAACCAGAAAGACAGAATGCATCAACCATAATCGTGGGGAAGAGGGAAAAAGGAAGGGAAATGTTTGTCTGACACATTTTTCTTTTTATTATACCGGTCTGTGATCCAGGCTGAATAAAGCGTATTAAATAAAGCCTACCATGTTTCTACAAGATCGAACACTCCGAGTCAAACAAAGCATACACGATAAAAGATCTCTATTTGTCTATCAGAAACATAGATAGAAAAAGATGCTGCCATGAGTTATAGCAACAAACAAGCCTTCCAGGAGTTTCTCCCCCCCCCCCCGCCCCTTTGAGACACTGTCTAGTCAGTGTTTCTCAGGCTTGGCAAATTTAAGGTGGGTGCTGTGGCCTGTCGACTGCCAGCAGAGCTAGCAGCATAGGAGGAGGAGGAGGAGGTTGAGGGAGAGCCTGGGACAGCTTCTGAACCATTGGACGGCTATGATGAGGAAACAGCATTGGAGACAGAGGCAGAGCTGGGGCCTTCCATCCTCCCTCAGGTGGAGAGGCAGCTGTCTTCGGGGCCTGAGCTAAGTGATGGGGAAGAACAGGTGGCGTTTGCATCCCAAATGCTTGTACGTGTAGAGCGGAAAGGAGAGGAGAGCCAAGGAAATCAATCAGCCGGCTCTCAGGGAAAAGCAGACATAGACGCTAGCCAGGCCTTCCTTGGCTGGGAAATAACTAATAGGGTTTGAAAGGGGCTAATTGTCACAGACAACCATTCGATTTCTAGTATACAGCAAGTAATTCAGATTTCTTGGCTAAGCTCAAGATTTTTTGAGAAGAATTACGTTTGATTTTTTGTTTATCCATGTGAATAAAAGATGGTTACTGCCCTGTCATGTTATTCATGCGTAAATGTCTTATCACTACTTGCAAAGGCTGGGTCATAACAGGGAGTGGACTTCAATTTCCAGAATTCAATTCCAAGGCAGCCATGCCAGATGGGGAATTCTGGGAGTTGTAGCCCATACAGAGGGTGTAAAATTGATCTGGTACAGGGAGACATAAAGCTGTGCATTAGAGGCAGTATTGAGCAAGTTCTGACCAGTTCTGGAGAACCGGTCGCGGAAATTTTGAGTAGTTTGGAGAACTGGTAAATACTGGCTCTGACTGGCCCCGCCCCCATCTAATCTCTGCCTCCTGAGTCCCAGCTGATGGGAGGAAATGGGGATGTCGCAGTATCCTTCCCCTGGAGTGGAGAGGAAATGGGGATGTCGCAGTATCCTTCCCCTGGAGTGGGGAGGGAATGGAGATTTTGCATTATCCTTCCCCTGGAGTGGGGAGGAAATGGGGATTTTGCAGTATCCTTCCCCTGGAGTGCAGAGGGAATGTGAATTTTACAGTATCCTTTTACTGGAGTGGGGAAGGAATGGGGATTTTGCAGTAACCTTCCCCTGGAGTGGGGAGGGAATGGGGATTTTGCAGTATCCTTCCCCTGCCACATCCACCAAACCAGGCCCACCAATCCATGCCATGCCCGCCAAGCCACGCCCACAGAACCGGTGGTAATTTTTTTTGAATCCCACCATTGATGCGCATGCTATCATGGGATGGGCAAGTCTGAAATCAGAACAATCCATATGCAAATTCAGCTAATCTTGATTTTCTTGAATTTTGTAATTGAGAAGACTGCTAAATGCGTTTGATCTTGAATCTCACATCTTCCCAGACATGTTCTTCTGAGGCCCTTGATCTTATCACATCGTCTATTGATTCTGACCTAAGGGGACAAACAAATGCACCAGAAGAACACCAACATGCTCATCTTGGATGGGTTCACCTTACCTTCTGGACAAAAATGTCCTGCGCTGCACTTTCCAGATGGAGCATTGGCTCCCGCCAGACAAAACCATCCTGGTGAACATGGGACACACTCTTTTTCTGTGGCCAGACCTGTCTTGTTGCTCCATGTCCCAGGAGCACACTTGTATTGTGTTGGGTATTTGGTCCCTGGAGGGCAGTAATGTCCCATTGGGCATGGGACAGGTGGTCTTTGTTTTCCTCCTGAGCCTTTGAAAAGAATAATGGTCAATAAATTATTAGAATCTGATTTAAATCCAGCAGGACAAATGTGTTGTGTTAGCTAGAAACTCTGGTTTTGTAATTCTAATATTTACTGCATGGAGGTCACCACATTGGACAAAGATAAAGATCAGCTTTGTTTCCTTGGGAGGCTGTATTTGAATCATGTCCATATAGTTTCTGTCTAAACCAGGATGGGAAATCTTTGGTCTACCCATCGAAGTTTCTTGTGGAGGCTTTCCTTATATCTCTGAAAGGTGAATCAGAGTACATATGCATAGTACTTGTACTTTGCCCATGTTCCTTTTGATTTTAGTTCCACCTACCATTACATCTTTTGGGATAATTTTGTCAGAGTAGATATATTCATGAACTGGAATAGGGCTCAGTAACAAGGTCAGGCAATAGGAGTGGAAACACTTTGAAGCCTGGGCGTGGCTTAGCTCTGTAGCTCTGAGTCTGTGCTAAAACTAAGTACTGGTCTGAGCTCTGGAAACTGTTCTCTCCTCTCTACCACGTTGGAAGAACCCCTCTTGGTATTGTGTACATGTCTCATGTGTTCGTACGTATATAAAGAGAAGTTAATGAATCCTGCTGAATCAGTTACCTGTGTGTGTGCTTTCTGGATTTGATTTCTGCAGCAAACTCTGACAAATTTCCATGCTGGATCTTGATTCCTAGAAGTTCTCTACTCTTAGTCTAAGCATGCAATTCAGAATCATTCTAAAGCTCTGGTGGTTTGTTGGTACATCAGTCTAGGATACTCCAGGACTCCAGCAGTGGAAATTGTATTCATTTTGTCAAAATAACACATACTGAAAAATAAAAGAAAAAATACATCTGGAGCAACATACCTCTTGAACAGACCAATCTCCCTGGGCATGTTTCACACTGGGATTTATCAAAGAGATCAGAACGGTTGCTGAATGTTCCAGGGGGACAAGCATTGTTGGGGGAATGTGGGCTGGCAGAACCAGTTGGACAAACATACCTAATGCAAAAAAAAAATAATGTCATAAATTACTTCTACTGCTTAAACCACTGTGCTTTTTCACTAAGAAAGGATTCCTTGCTATCACTTTATGGAAGTAATGGAGTTGTTGTCACCATTATTATTAAGACCTGCGGTGGTGCAATGGTTAGACTGCAGTACTGCAGGCTAATTCTGCTGACTGACAGCAGTTCGATTCTCACCAGCTCAAGGCTGTCTCAGCCTTCCATCCTTTCCAGGTGAGTAAAATGAGGACCCAGATTGTTGGGGAAAGAGGCTGATTCTGTAAACCACTTAGAGAGGGCTCTTAAAGCGTTATGAAGCAGTATATAAATCTAAGTGCTATTGCTATTGTTATCACCAGTCTACAATTGGCACTAATGATATTATATAATTGGGTCATGAATTGTCTGCAAGTACGTAAATAACCCCACTCAGAAAGCATCAAGGACTCTACAGTCAACCATGAGCTTCACATGTTCTCTTCTATTGGTAGAATTATCTTGGTTTTCTCTAAAGGCACTTTAGATGAATGGATACTAAGATCATAGTGTAATCCATGGACTTGCTCTCTGCATCTTGAAATAAGAGTATAGGCAGCCCTATGCACAATCAGTTTAACAATAATTGAATGTAGCGGTTAACTTGCTGGTCTAGAAACTAGGAGACTGTGAGTTCTAGTCCCGCCTTAGGCAGGAAAGCCAGCTGGGTGACTCAGCCTTCCATCCTTCCGAGGTGGGTAAAATGAGGAGACAGACTGTTGGGGGCAATAGGCTGGCTCTGTAAAGAGAGGGCTGTGAAGCACTGCGAAGCAGTATATAAGTCTAAATGCTGTTGCTATTGCTATTTGTGTCACACCACACACTAAGCTTGGCTAGTTTTCATCTTGACAGCTTAGCTTGTTATGTGAATGCACCCTGGTTTGCTGATTGCTGGTTCACTACATAATACAATGTCAGAAACTGGGTTAATCGAGGAATCAGGTTCTGTGCTGTGCAAATTTCACTGAGGGGTATTCTATTCTCCTCCCCTAATTGACATATCATCCTTCAGCCATATGAAATCAGAACCTTTTTGGGGGGAGGGAAGGATAGAGAGGGAGGGAAGGAGAGAGAGAGAGATTAACCTTTTAAAGCGATTTAAGAGAAGGAATAAAAAACAATATGAATTTCAATTATCAGCAAAACACATAAACAGACTCAGTGCTTCACATCTATACATCACATGGCATGTCCTTGCAAATAGAGCACAATGCACCCAGAAAACGTTTGTTATTCCTCTAAAGACCGATGCTCTTTTTGCCAAATGCCATGTGTTCTGACCCCCCTCTGTCCGGTGATTAACGCCGACACAGGCTTAGTAGTTTGCCACGCTTTATTTACATCAATTAGAATCCTGTTGGCTGAAAGCCCAAAACAGGACTCACAGGCAAGAACTTGGCAGCAACCCAGACTCTAACAGACAATGCAGACAAGAGTTTCTCCAGATTGTTACAAACGGTGGTGTCCTGCAAAAGGACTCCTCCCAAAATCTCTTCTTATATACTCTCCTGGGAGGAGCCAAGCCATAACCACCTGGGCTTGATTATCTCTTATGAGTCTGTCTCCGTAACTGCTGCCTCCGTTTCTCCGCTCTACGTTGCCTGGCATCAGGGACAAACTCCCTTTGATCTTCCCCACTGCTCCATGCCTCAGGCACCTCCTGGTGGCCAACCAGCCTCTCTGGTCCCTGCTCCGAGTCTGAACCCTGCCCAGGGTCCTCCACATCTTCCATAGCCAACTCATAGGGTTCCTCGCTATCAGAGTCCTGCTGGGCCACAACACCAGGCATGCAAGAAACCCACACCAACTGGTGCCATGAACATGGCCACTTAGATTCCCCTAAAAGATGGTAACTTCAGAGAGGAGTAACATACTCACCCCACCATACATTCCGAATCTGGATGAGCCAAACCAGTTTGGGTGCAGGCGTTACCAGCAGGGCAGGCTCTGCAGTCTGTGGATTCATCTTGTCCCTGGAGAGGATTATAAGTCCCCACTGGGCATGGATTTGGAAAACTCATTCCATTAGGGCAAAAATATCCAACTGGACACTTCAGACACTGTTTGAGCTCTGGGTGGAATATCAAAGGGGTAGGAGAGGAAAAAAAAGAGAGACCAGCAGAACATAAATACGATCTGACTATCTAATGATCTCTGCCTAGGTTTTTGATGGGAGAAATTCACCAGCAGTCACTGCCAATAGGCTAAGGCTTTCACAGGTGATAAATAAGTTCTATATGTGTTATATGTGCATGCGTCCGTGCGTGCATGATAGATCTATGATGATAGATAGATAGATAGATAGATAGATAGATAGATAGATAGATAGGTAGGTAGGTAGGTAGGTAGGTAGGTAGGTAGGTAGGTAGGTAGGTAGGTAGGCAGGCAGGCAGGCAGGCAGGCAGGCAGGCAGGCAGGCAGGCAGGCAGAGGAGGTAAGTAAGTAGATGGATAGATGGATGGATGGACAGATGGACAGACTGACAGACAGACAGAATAGATAGGTAGAAGGTAGATAAATGATAGAAAAGGAAGGAAGGAAGGAGGGAGGGAGGGAAGGAAGGAAGGAAGGAAGGAGGATGATAAATAAATAGATAGACATACAGACATATCTTATGCACCACCTATATATGTATATACTTTATATACATATACAAACATACATATATTGTATACATACATACCTTCATACACACATGCACACATACACATACACATACACCAGGGATGGGTTCCTGTCATTTCTAACCTCTTCTATAGAAGAGGTTCCACAAATCTACTGTGCTGTTTAGAACCGGTTCCAGCTCCCTCCTCCTGTCCGTCCGCACATCATCAAGATGAAGAGCGAGAAGAGGATTTCTGGGAGTTGAAGTCCACAAGTCTTAAAGCTGTCAAGTTTGAACACCCCTGGTTTTTTTTTCTAAAGGGTTAGGGGTGCAAGGGTCTTGTAAATTGACAGCTTTAAGACTTGCGTGTTTCAAATGCCAGAATTTCTGAGCCAACATTTTGGTTGCTAAGCAACAGCGTTGTTTAGTGAGTTTCACCACATTTTACAAGTTGGCCATGCCCACCCAGTCACATGGCTGGCAAGCCACTCCCACCCAGTCACATGGCCAGCAAGCCACTCCCTTAAAGCAGGCCACACCTACAGAAGAGGTTCTAAATTTTTTTGAAACCCACTACTTACACACACACACACACATACACACACACACTCTGAACAGATACTTTTAAAAGCTATAATAATATACCAGGACTCTGCCTCGTGCTTTTTGAGGAAGCCCGGGTCAGAATATTTCCCTTCTCCCAAATCCACTCCGTTGCCTGAACATCGACAAGAGGCAACTTCATCTGGGCTGCACATTTGTATCGAATAATATAAGAAGCTGCCTTACTCAATATCAAACCATCGATCCATTTTTCCCAGCCTTGTCCTCTCTAGATTTGTCAAATCGAAAGCTCCAGCGATCCCCAAACCCAGAGAAAGATTTCTTTTTAATAACATCATGTACACTCAAGTATTTGTATTCTGTCTTCCTCGTGAATACAGTTTTTGTGACAGGTAGGGGCTCTTTGGAATTGCTGATCCAAAAAAAAAGAGGGGGAGATTTCTATAAACAGCTGCATGATATTTTAAATCAGAATTGAAGAAGGCAGAAAACAGGACATTTCTGCATGTAAAAACATTTGTGATTGTTACCCCAGCACAGCTTCTCCCACATCTCTGCTCCTTATTTTAGCAAAACCTGGAGGGAATTCTGGGCCCTGTTTGGATAGTCATGCTTATTGCAAAGTGCAGCAGGAGACAAGGCTTCCTAGACCAGTGTTTCTCAACCTTGGTAACTTGAAGATGTCTGGACTTCAACTCCCAGAATTCCCCAGCCAGCGAACGTCAGTCAGCCCTTCTCCTGCGTGCATCCCGAAACAACCCACAGGAGGTTTCTGTGTCAGCCTCTCTCACTGATCCAAGGCTCAGTCATTATCTGGGGACCAACTAGTCTCTCTGAGCCCTGCTCGGAGTCAGAACCCTGTCCAGGGCCCTCCGCCTCTTCCAGGCCTGACTCATAGGGCCCCTTGCTGTCAGAGGCTGATAGCAGCTCCAAAGGATTTTGCAGTATCCTTCCCCTGGAGTGGGGATGGAATGGAGATTTTGCAGTATCCTTCCCCTGGAGTGGGGAGGGAATGGGGATTTTGCAGCAACCTTCCCCTGGAGTGGGGAGGGAATAGAAATTTTGCAGTATCCTTCCCCTGGAGTGGGGAGGGAATGGGGATTTTGCAGTATCCTTCCCCTGTCACTGCAACTGAGCCACGCCCACCAAGCCACACCCACAGAACCAGTAGCAAAATAATTTGAATCCCACCACTGCTCTTTAATGGACGCTAAGGCTGTTGGTTCAATTTACACGAACAATTTCCCCCACAAAATTATTTCAGCCAGATCTTTCAGCTTCACCCCTATCTCCCCTCATTCAGCTCTGAAGCTGATGGGCTGTGCAAGAATTGGTTGGCAGGCTGAAGTCCACAAAGCATCCTTGCTATATATAAATATGATTTGCTTCACTAGAAAAACAGTCATATTTTTATTCCACTCCCAAATGTGCTGGGGGAAGGGGCATAATTAAAGACAAATAACAATTATCCAAAGAAATGAAGCAGGAGCAAGTGATGATGCGTGCCACCCTCGGATATTCTTTTTTTAAAATTGAGTTTGTGCCCCATTAGTTGTTCATTTTCAAAAAAATCACTCACTTCGAATAGATTTCCACGCTCATTAGAGCACCAGGTCTAAAAACGTTGCTCTAAAAATAATGACGATTAATCCAGAAGGTAAATTAAGAGGAGGAAGAAAAAGGAGGGGGGGTAGGGATTCGGAAGGCTTAAAGAACATATGTAGCTGCAATTTGTTTATTTTTAAAGTTAACAACAGATACGGCAAGTTCTGACGTTTTCTACATTTTCAGGAGCTGCAAATGAAAAGCGTATGGAAAATATTCACACATTGCTTTGCTTCCCCTGTAATTATTTGATCTCTTTCGGGGAGGAGATTGGTTAATCTGAATTTCAGTGATGGGGGGAAAATGTCCATTTAAAAAAAAAAACCTTGTAAGGGGTGACTTGCTAGAAACCAACTTCAGAACTAATGGCAAATTGTCTGATACGTCCTACCTGCCAACGATTACTTCAGTTTCAACCACAATAATACATGGGCAAACAATCTATACAAACTCAAGGAAAACACCTGCAAACTCGATTGCAGAAAATACGACTTCAGCAACCGAGTGGTCAACGCATGGAATGCACTACCTGACTCCGCTGTTATAGACTCAAACCCCCACAGCTTCAATCTCAAACTATCTACTGTGGATCTCACCCAGGGCCGGATTTTCCTATAGGCTAACTAGGCTTCAGCCTAGGGCCTCAAGATCAAGAGGGGACCACATTCAAATTGTTAGCAAAATTAAAATTACACTATTCTAAAAACAGTGAACACTAAAACACTGAACCGAAAATAAGGAGAAATTCTACGCATATGACTAATAAACAAACATAAAAATGTATTGGTTAAGATTGTTCCAGCGCCGCAGCAGTTGGGGAGCCCGCCCACGTTCCCGGCACCGGCGGTCGAGCGAGAGGCGCGGCCGCTCCCAGTAGCCGCCCCGTCGATGTGGAGCCCACCAGCGGCCAGGCAGATCGACGGCCAGGCAGGTGAGGGCGAGGGGGCCGAGCCGGGCAGCTGAGTGCAGCAGGGGAGGCAGCTGGCCTCGCTGCCTTTGCCGCAGAGCAGAGCCGCCCTCCGTCGGGAGGCCAGCTATATATATTGATATATATTGATATATATCACAGTAATGATGTATTTTATTGTCTCTCATGTAATTTACAAACTTAAAAATGGGAGGTGAAAGGGCCTCATAAGTGGAATAGCCTAGGGCCTCTTTCATCTAAATCCGGCCCTGATCTCACCTCATTCCTAAGAGGTTTTTAAGAGGTCACGGATAAGCGCACCAGTGTGGCTACCGTCCCTGTCCTATTGTCCTCATTTATCTGTATTCATTTCCTTCGTTCATGTCCATGTTTATACTTATACCTGTTATCTCGGACATGTTTGACAAACAAACAAACAATAAATAAATGTTTTCCAAATGATATTATGATTGTGAAAAGACGATTCACAGTTCCTCCTGGAAGGCAAAAATATGCTCTGTGTTTGAACCAATTCAAAATATGCTGCAATTCCTTCAAACACTGAAGTTTGAAACGGAACTGGCACCTCACCACCCAAGAAAGGTCTCTATTTTCCAGGTTTTTTAAGATGGAAACTTCAAATCCATATCTGTTAACTTCAGGGCAGCCTCTGCTCTCATGTATCTTCTGGTAACAGCTATCCCATTCATGATAAGGCTTACCCCACCCCTGACATTGCTAATAGTCAATGCCTACATATGAAAAAGATGGAGAACGTTCTTAACGAGTCTGCTAAAACATACATCTTGCCAATAAAACCAGAAAGGAACTATCTATCTATATAAAAATGAGTGTGTGTTTGTGTGTGTTTGTGTGTGTGTGTGTGTGTGTGTGTTCCAGCATAACTCTGGAACGCCTTGAGCAATTTCAACTAAACTTGGTACACAGATGACTTACTCCCTGAAAACAAATACTGTGGGGGGTAAAACACCCCTAAAAGCCCTTGGTGTGTGTGTTCTGTTAAGATACAGCCTGCTGTGCCTTAAAATGGCTTCTACTGTAATGCCGTAAAATGGATTCTACTGTGCAGCTCAGTGGAGTTGCCATGGTAACGGCTTCGCGGTACTCCTTTGGTAAGAGGGGAAATCCAACATTAGAAATTATGTTTGGTCTGGACAATTTCCCCCTATACATAAATACCCGGACAACACCGAGTTATCAGCTCGTTATATAATTAAATCTGGACAGCAATTTACTAACTGAGAAAGGATCGACCCAACTAATAAGAGATGTCCAGAATACATTTTTAAAGAAATCACATTGGGTAAGAACTTAACAATTACTAAGTTGCATTATATCTATGTCTAGTTCTAATGACCCTTATGTTTTAAGAGGAGGGTTTAACCCTTCTGCTGAAAATATAGGATTCCCCCAACCCAAAGATTATTATAACTTTCTATCCGAAACCCACTAATGACACACATGCACGAATAATTCTCAACAGCCTTCCCATACAAATGTCTAGGAATTTTCCTTGGTGTCTAACTTGCTTACTTTATGCCACACAATAGTAATTGTGAGTAAGAGCCGAGATGGCGCAGTGGTTAGGGTTCCACTTCAGCTGACTGTTATCTGCAGTTCAGCGGTTCTAATCTCACTGGCTCAAGGTTGACTCAGCCTTCCATCCTTCCAAGGTGGGTGAAATGAGGACCCAGACTGTGGGGGCGATATGCTGACTCTGTAAACTGCTTAGAGAAGGCTGAAAGCCCTATGAAGCGGTATATAAGTCTAACTGCTATTGCTATTGCTAAATAAGCACCACAACTGTCTCCCTTTGTGGGAGAACCTAATTTTCAATCTGATTTAGCATCAGTTTCCCCCATTGTACAAAAGACAGATACACACCTGGAAAGTATGAGGATCTGTTGGTGAGCTTCAGGAATTTGTCTCTGGGCTCAAAACTTCCCTTGGGGCATGGAGCTGTGGTCAGTCCAGGACTATGAAAATAACCTGCAAGATGAGATTCATCTTTTTTTTTTGGCCAGTTTCTTTTTAAAAAATAATTTTTATCAGCTTTTTTTCATTATTAAAAAACAATTTCCATTCATTACAGTGAGTCCCTATCAGTATCGCTGATATCATTTATATTTACATAAGCTCTATTCCTATATTCTCTAATACATTCTATATTGTATAATCTCTTAAAATGTATTAATATTTACAGATTTATACAAGAGTTATCATATTTATCGTAAATAATACTTAGTTCTTACATAGTGTCTCACATCTAACATCCAACCATTTATACCACCTGTTCCACACTTTATAGTACTCCGATTCTTCTCTATCCTTCAGTTCCATGGTCAAGCTATCCATCTCTGCACACTCAAGTATTTTAATCTTTGCCATTCATATTTCATTCTCTCCCGCCTTTTGCATCATTTCTCTAATGATTCTATTCCACCATTTCTTTCATATTATGTAACTCCTGTCCTGCATTGAGTTGCCCTGTGGTGAGATGGCCGTGGCAAATTATCCTGCAGCGAGTTGACCATGGCAAGTTGGCCATGGTGAGTTGGCCATGATGAGTTGGCCAAGGTGAGTTGGTTGTGATGAGTTGGCCATGGTGAGTTGGCTGTAATGAATTGGCCATGGTGAGTTGGCCATGGTGAGTTGGCCTTGATGAGTTGGCCATGGCGAGTTGGCCGTGGTGAGTTGGCCATGGTGAGTTGACAGTGGTGAGTTGGTTGTGGTGAGTTGGCCATGGCAAGTTGGCCATGGCGAGTTGGCTATGATGAATTGGCCATGGCGAGTTCGCTGTGGTGAGTTGGCCATGGCAAGTTGGCCATGGTGATTTGGCCGTGATGAGTTGGCCATGGTGAGTTGGCCATGACAAATGGACATAGACCCCCTGTGGTCAGCAGGTCACTGTACAATGAGTGCCATTACTGCATTAACCCAACTTTCACTTGGATAATAAATGAATCAGTTTCACAATGGGCCTGCGCAGGACACTGTAACACAAATAATCCCAATCTATTAGGGTCACACATGATATTAAGAGAGGAAAAGAGTAACTGACAACATTTTTCATGTGTCACAAAAACAATTGCAATGCTTTTAAGTGATTTGGTTGTGAAATAGCTAATCAGTCTGGGTCACGTGGACATAGAAGTAGGGGACAACAGCCATAGTAAGTAGTGTCTATTTTGGGTTAAGATGCAGTAAGAAAACCCAAAGTATGTCTGATGCAAGTGCTGGATCTGAATTTGAACCTTGAAATAAATTGATACCTTAATTTCTGGATGTATACAAATATGAAGACCAAAAGAGTAAGCCATTTGTATTAAACGTTCGATAGAATACTTGGTCATAGTAATAGTGTCAGTTGGACTTGGAGTTGGAATGGCTTCCACGGTTTGTTCAACACCGCCTAGATCAGTGACAGCTAACTTTTTCAGCACCGAGTGCCAAAAAAGGTTGTGTGGAAACATTGTACAGGTGGGCGAGCTCATCAGGACCGCACTCTGAAAAAGCCAAACTTGTGGGTTGTATACCACACAGGCTGGTTTTTGGCACTGCTCCGCGTGCGAAGGGATCACTCTCTGGAAAAGCCAAACTTCCGAATCCTGGCATGCATGCACACCCGACAATCAGCTGGCTGGTGTGCATGTGCACGGCGGTTTTCGGCACTGCCATGCGCATGAAGGACAGTTGATCATCACTCTTGCATGCGCACCAGAAACCCGGAAGATAAACAGGCACTGCCGTGCTTGCCCGGCTTTGGGGCATGCGTGCTTTAGGTTCTTCCTCAAATGAACCTAACAAACGTCAATTGTTTTGACAAACTGCTTCCAAAATTAAATTAATTCGGCCTGAATTTCACTTCCTCTGTGACGACAAAGGAGATTTGGAGTCCCCAAACAATGAGCAGGTAAAACAAATCAGCCAAAGGCAAACAAATACAAAGGTTCAACCTGAAGGGCAGAGCTGGCTTTGTAGATCCCCAACAGAACGAAGAGATTTCCAAGCAAACAACATCTCAGCCATGTTGTCTGGACAGCAAGATGTTTTGTTATCGCTTCGGCACTCGATTTGTCTGGGTGCATCAGCCCAAGAGCCAGGGGGACAAGGGACTGGCTGAGCAGTCCCAAAATTAGGACAATAATGCCCTGCAGAAGCAAACACACAAGTTGAGGAGATCGGGATGTGCATTACTATGGTAACAGCGTGACGGTAATGCAGTTGGCACAATCAATAAAGACAAAGACATTATTAATATTGATAAGCATTGATTAGTGCTGATAGGAACTCACTCGGGAAAGCAACTTAAGAAAGGGTAAAGCAGAGGAAGTAAGGGAGGGGAAGTAAGAGTAGGAGAGAGGGTAAGAAGAAGGAGGAGAGAGGAGGAGTGGGGGAGAGGGAAGGGAAGAAGAAAAGAAGGAGAGGAGGAAAGGAGAAGGCAGAGAAGGGAGGATGAGGAGATGGAAGGAGTAGGGTACTCATCTCCGTTTCAAAGCCAAAGAGCCAGCACTGTCTGAAGACATCTCAAGTGGCCAGCATGAATCAATACCAAAGGGGCACAGAATGCTGTTACTTTCCCAACAAAGGTGGTTCCTATTTTTCTACTTGCATTTTTTATGTGCTTTCGAACTGCTAGGTTGGCAGAAGCTGGGACAAGTCATGGGAGCTCACTCCATTATGCAGCTTCGAACTGCTGAACTGCTGACCTTTCTGATCGACAAGCTCAGGGTCTTTGCCACTGAGCCATGTTATAAATCAGTACTGAATGTAGTCCAAAAACTTTTCGAGATCCAATCTGGGTGGGTCACCAGGACCAAAGGTTTACTCTTCTGAGCTTTAGGATTTGTTCCCATCCTCTGGGAATTTCTCTCCACCGGAATATTTGGGTTATTCTCTGAATTGTATTTATGTGGTGCCTCCCTATGGTTGATTGGTGTGTTGATAGTCAGTGATTGGTTGTTGTTTCCTTGTCCTGCCAAGCCTTTGGCTCCTAAGTACCTGATGAGCTGGTGGTCAACTGTCACTCCTGTTGACTGACAAGGGGCCCATTTCTCCAGCTTCAGTCATTTCCCTGTCTATCTTTGTACCTGCTTGGCCAACAATCTCAGTAGCTGCGAAACTGAATGCATGTCCTAATTGCCATGTGAGGCTACCAATGGGTTCAGGTTGGCTTGTCTGACTGCTCAACAATGTTTCATTGGCGATCTGTTATTCTACTTGGCCTTTTACCTTGTGATATCAAGACACCCAACACACAGGAGAACTTCATAATTTAATGAAGAGGATTCTTATTGCAGGCATAGGGGTCCAGTTACCAGGCTCAGTGGGAAGCATCTGAATTACTCAGCGTATGCTCCAGTTTCCAATGGAACAGCAGGTCTTAAACAAGAGATGGGCCTGCTGTTCACAAGAAGCTCTAAACATTGGACCTGGGTGATTTTGTCTGGATTTGGAAGCTAAGCAAGATCAGACTGGTTAGACCAGTGGTCACCAACCGGTGGTCCATGGGAAAATTTTGATGATCTGCAGAAAAATCTTTGCATTTTTTATATTGCACTAAATCAGGGATCCTCAAACTATGGGCCCCTGGTCTGGATATGGTGACCGAAGCCATTGCTCCCACTCGCTGATGGGATGGGATCCTTCAGGCACAGCTTAGCTGCCTGTTTAGTAGCTCCAGCCCTTCCCTCCCTCCCTGGGACTCCAGGTGCTTCTCCAAAGTTCGGTCGTTTTAAAGATCGACGGAAGGACGAGACGGGAGCCAGGACTATCAGACAAGAGGTTTATTCAAAGATAACTATTTACAGGCGATTCAGCACCCTCCCTGCTTGACAGCTATTTAAACGGAGCTGTCAAGCAGGGATAGCCAATGAGCGCACCCCTAGCGGCTATCAACGAGCGACGCTGCGCCCCAGCCAATCAGGGCGCCACCTGGCTTGTTGCTAGCCGCCAGGTCGTAAGTTGAGGACTTTCCGAGTCCTCAACAGGTCGGGCTCCTCAAAAGACAGAGTTCTCAGGGGGCCAATCTAGCACCCGGGCCAGTTACAAGACAAACACTGAGCCGAGGTGGCGCAGTGGTTAAATGCAGCACTGCAGGCTACTTCAGCTGACTGCAGTTCAGCAGTTCGGCTGTTCAAATCTCACCGCCTCAAGGTTGACTCAGCCTTCCATCCTTCCGAGGTGGGTAAAATGAGGACCCGGATTGTCGTTGGGGGCGATATGCTGACTCTGTAAACCGCTTAGAGAGGGCTGAAAGCCCTATGAAGCGGTATATAAGTCTAACTGCTATTGCTATTGCTATTAAACATTCATTCTTGGCCATATTTGAGATTTTTACCTGCAACCTGACAGCAAACCTAGGGTTGACCCCCTCGGCTAACAGGTGGCCAAGCTAAGTGCCTGAAAGACCCCATCCCATCACTAATTCATATTAGTGGTCCATGGGATTTAAAATTATGTCTGAAAAATTGGGGTCCCCTGGTTTAGACCACTTGGATAGGAAACATCAAGGAACACAAGGTTGCAGGTTACCCCAAAGAAAGTTGAAAACACCCATGAAGAAAGTAACGGCCGATCGATATCTGCATTTTGCCCCCCCCCCCTCAAATCTGCACAATTACGTCTACGATGTGTAACAACCTGGAATCGATAGATCCCACAGGAAACTCATTGATTTAAACCAAATTGTTGGTCTACCTTGGACTTTTAAAAATAAAAGTCTTAGAAGGAAAAGAAACATTTTTCCCCCCTATTTTTCTCCTAAGGGTTTGGGGAGGGAGGAGGGCATTCCGATTATTTTCACTGCTTTTCTTCAAGTTTATCCCATTTTCAGAGAAACAGCTAAGAGGGATCCCGGTATGAATTTTTGTTCTTTTTTCCCCCCTCTTCTTCCAAAGGCTTGATTCCTTTCCAACCCAATTTTATGTCAGGAGAAACTGTGCGAAAACAAAGAGAGGCCTGGGGTGTTCGCTGATTGTCTTCCCTCGTAATTTTCTGAGCCATTACAGCCAATTAATCATCTCTAATAATGTTCTACGCTTCCATAATTCTTAAAAGCAATTGTTTCTTTTTTTGAAAAAAAAGAAAAAGAAAAGAAAGGAAGAGAAAAACCAACAAAAGGCTTTGAGTCTACCCTGTTTCATTCTCCTGTCAAAGTTGGTCCAGCGCTAATGTCGTGGTGATGAATTGGCAACACCCTTCTCGTTCCCACAAAGATAGGCTAGTGATATCCCGAGGATAGGATTATCAAGGCTTCGGGAGAATACCAAGCAGGCCGAGTCCATGGTAGTTAAGAACCAGAAGCTCTTTAAATGGCTTATGAAGGACAATTGAGAATTAACTTAGATACTAGTGGAGCGCATTTAATCTTCCCGACATTGTTTTCCATTTTCCCAAAGCCTTAAATATCGATCCGGCCAAGTTGCTTTGAATCCTAGAAATGTACAGCTGAAAAAGAACCTAAAGTTTATCCAACCCTTCCTGTTCTGACCGAGGCTTCCCAAGAGCAGGAAGCCACCTCCTTGTCCGGACAAAAGCCTCTTTTATTAATTGACTGTGAATTCTGCTCATTGACATCCAACAAAGTCTTTCAAGGGAGGATTTACAGTCACAGAACTTATCTGGCTTGGAGAGCTGCCCGGCCGATATCTGTAAAACGTGGTAGGGAGTCTCAGAGAGTCACGGACCAATTAAGCGAATTGTCTCCTGCAAACTCCACTCCCCTTTTGCTCCTCTTTTATTTCTTCTGGGAGGGGCCATTCATTGTCCACCTGTGGCCTTACTCCCAAGTCGACACCTGTTCTTAGCTGTTCTCTTCGTTTGGCAACTCTGTGCATGCGCACACTGGGAACAGGCTGCAGCTGTTCGTCTGCCTCACTGATCTCTGACTTTGAAGGCATCTGATAACTGGCATATGCCTCTGGCCCCCTCTCTGCCTCCCATGTAGAGCCCTTGCCCGAGCCTTCCCCAGACTCCAGGACTGGCCATGTTCCTCCCCAACCTCTTCACTATCCAAATCTACTGCCATACTCCGCTGGCCGCTGATGGGCCACAACACTTTCCTCACATTGATTCAGGAAGGATCTGCCTCCTCTTTTCCTCCTTGATGTTCCCAGATCAGAAAGTTAAGTTTGCACTATTTACATAAAGCCTGTGGTCAGTTTTGTGTTGTGGAATACGGAGCTACCACATAGTGGTGGGGAAAATCTTAGCCAAGAGTTCAAGATGATAAGAGTTGGATTTAAGAAAAAGTCTGGTCTACTGGTTAAGGTATCAAGCTAGAAACCTTAAGCATGAAAGACAGCTGGATGACTTTCAACTGACCACCAGGAGATGGTGAGTTCTAGTCCCACCTTAGGCATGAAGGATAGCTGGGTGACTTTGAGCTGATCACCAGCAGACTGTGAGTTCTAGTCCCACCTTAGGCATGAAACTGGCTGGGGGACTTTAGGCCAGTCACCAGGAAACATTGAGTTCTAGTCCCACCTTAGGAAGCCATAGTTACCTAGTTATTGATGGAGATGCCCCAGAAATTGGCTTACCTGCTAGACACGGCTGGCATTCTGGAGATCCCTCAGTGGAGAAAAAACCCGGGAAACAGGGAACACAAGATGTGTGACTGGCATCAGATTCGTAACCTTCTAGACAACGCTAGAGGGAGACAACAGAGGAAATGTGCTCACACACAATCATGTATGAATGCATGTGGATGTATGTATATGAATATATGCACACATCACCTAGAGATCACCATAACTGACATAAAACTCTGTACATGTATGTACAGTCACGCATACATGTACTGCCCACATGTGAAAAGATTTGTTCAGCTTTGTGAATACGCAACTTGAAAATGAGATATTTACATAAATTCCTTGTGTGTCCAATCACACTTGGCCAACAAAGAATTCTATTCTATTCTATTCTCCAATATCTATTCTATTCTATTCTATTCTATTCTATTCCTTCTGTGTCCAATTACACTTGGCCAATAAAGAATTCTATTCTATTCTATTCTCCAATATCTATTCTATTCTATTCTATTCTGTTCCTTGTGTGTCCAATTCCTTGGCCAATAAAGAATTTTATTCTATTCATACTATTCCTGTGTGTCCAATCACATTTGACCAATAAAGAATTCTATTCTATTCTATTCTATTCTATTCTATTCTAAATGTTTCAAAATCAGGCTGGGCCTTACATACAAATGTGGAATGGCAAACACAAAGACAAACATAGATATGTGTGCTTACACACACACACACACACACACACACACACACACACACACACACACACAAACACAGAGATAGATTTCCAGTATGAGTTTGAAACATTTACTGCAGATGGAATAGATCAAGCAAGTTTCCTTTACTCGTTGCCCATTTATTGCTTTCAATTCCAGGTTTCTACAGATGCCTTTATATCTTCTGATGCTGCTTTAATTCCACCGATATATAATCAAACGGAGCGCTGCTTCTCCAGAGTCATCTTTCAGGGCGAGATGATATGATACCCTCTTTGCCTTTCCCAAGAAAACTCACAGTGGAAATGAGCTCCTTGTAAATTGTCCATGCCTCATTATTCGTATTATGAAAATAAAATACAGAGGGGGAGGGGGGAACCCTGAGCTAAAATGTTTAATGTTTAATGAAACTGGGGGATGGTGAGTTCTAGTCTCAGCTAAGGTATGAAAGTCGCTTGGGTGACTTCGGGCCATTCACCAGGAGACTGAGGTGAGTTCTACTCTCACTTCAGTTGTGAAAGCTGGCTTGGTGCGCCAGCCATTCTCTCTCAGCCCAACCACCTCACAGGGTTGTTGTTGTTTTGGGAGAAATAGGAGGAGGAAGGATCCTTGGGTATTCAATAAAGGGGAATATTTGTAGCTCAGGGTTGAAATGAGGGGGTCCTCGGTGCTCTCTGAGCTTGCTTGTTTTTTTTTTTGGAGACATTTTATGACCCAACTAGGTAACATTATCAGTCCTAGTAAGGAGTGCTGTTTGCTGTCAGTTAATATTCTGGTGACTTGCAAGTCTATGTGGGTGGTCTGATGATGTTACCTAGTTGGGTAATGAAATGTCTGCAAGAAAAAGCAAGCTCAGATAGCACCAAGGAGCCCTCAGTATTAGCAGTATTAGGTATATTCGCCACTCTGAATCTTTATGTATAAAAATGTCTGTCTTTCTGTCTGTCTGTCTGTCTCTCTATCTCTCTCTTTGTGTGTGTGTGTGTGTGTGTGTGTGTGTGTGTGTGTGTGTATGTTCCAAGAAAACTCTGGAACGCCTCGAGCAATTTCAACTTGGTACACAGATGACTTAGTCTCTGGAAAAAAAAATACTGTGACTTCTGTTAAGGAACAGCCTGTTGTGCCTTAAAATGGTTTCTACTATGCAGTGCAGTGGAGTTGCCATGGTAATGGCTTCATGGCACTCCACAAGGGGGCTCCCTCTGATAAGGGAAAAAATCCAACATTAGAAATTACGTTTGGTCCAGACATCCCCCCCCCAGGCCATAAATAAATATCTGGACAATGCCAGGTTACCAGCTAATTATTTATAAAAATAATTAAAATGAGATGAAAATGAATGAATGAATAATTAACCATACCTCTTTCTCTCGTCCATTAGGACAGATATATCCTTTCGGGCATTCCTGACAATCCATCTCTCCCTCTGGGGAATACTGGCCAGGGATACAAGCTCCTTGCCAACCTCTCTGGGGGTCGCACCAGAAGCCCCCGGGACACGGCCTGCAACCAGCTCTGGTTTCCAAGCTGATGTAACCATCTGGACATGCCTGTTGAGGATAAGTCATTAGTCATGAACGTATGGAGAAGGGCAATGATGGTGAGCCATTTCAGCACCAAGAGCCCAAACTGGAGCGCTCATGCACACCGGAGGCCCAGAAACTCAACGACAGGCCATTTTTGGCTCAATTTTGCCCCCGCCCCCCGAGCACTCTATAAGCCCACTAAAGGCTATGCATGCCTCTTTTTTTGACAAAAAAACGGGCCTATTTTAAAGAAAAACAGGTCATTTTTTGCTCACCCCCCCTGAGCACTCTATAATCCTCCTAAAGGCTATTCATGCCCCCCCTTTTAAAAAAAACGGGCCTGTTTTTGCAAAAAAATGGATCATTTTTGGGAGGTTTGCAGAGTGCAAAAACTTTTTTTTTTATTTGCCTCTTCAAAACCTTGGTGCGTCTTATACTCCGTTGCATCTTATACTCTGAAAAATATGGTAATTGTGTGGGGATTTTTTTTAAATCAAAGCAGTCAATTTAGCCTTTAACCTTTTCAGTCCACATAATTATGCCCACTTAACATGTTAAATCATCTACACGCATACGTAGATTTGGTCCCCTTCAACCTCTCCTTTTACCTGGCAGGAGGTAACATCAGATTGAGCCGTGAGCTGGTTGAATGTACCCATCGCGCACCACTGTGGAATCTTTTGACCTCCTGGGCAGCTGCAATTCACAACAAGAGAGATTTGGGTTATGCAAAGGCTGGTTTGTTTGGTTTTTTGCTATTTTCTTATAACTTCTCCAAATCTATGCTTCCATGTTCCTTATCCATGTGGAAAATCAGTTAAGATATCCCTTAGATTCCTTCTTAGGATAATTCAGTGCTCAAATTCTGCTGGCAGGTAGCAATAGACTTATATGCTGCTTTATAATGTTTTTACAGCCCTCTCTAAGCAGTTTACAGAGTCAGCCTCTTGCCCCCAACAATCTAGGTCCTTATCAGTGGTAGGTTTCAAAAATTGTTCAAACCTACTCTGTGGGTGTGGCCTCGTTTGTGGGAGTGGCTTGCTGCCCATGTGACCGGATGGAAGTGGCTTGCCGCCCATGTGACCAGATATGAAGATGCCGACGACACTTGTCAGAACCACCTTAAATTACTTCACACACAGCACTAGCATGCAAAAGAATATGATGTAAACTTGTTTTTTAAAAGGCATCTTTGGTTTGCATTAAAACAACTTCAACACACGCAATGTTCTGATTGCACCACAAACGCAGTAGTCATCCTTACCTTTCACAGAGGTACTGAGTTTTATAAATATGAGCATGATAGTGTAGAATAATCATATCCAAGGATCAGTGGTGGGTTTCAAAAATTTTTGGAACCTCTTCTGTAGGTGTGGACTGCTTTCCGGGTCCACTGGTGGAACCTCTTCTAACCGGTTCGGTAGATTTGACGAACCGGTTCTACTGAATAGGTGCGAACTGGTAGGAACCCACCTCTGGTCCTTATATTACCAACCTCGGAAGGATGGAAAGCTGAGTCAACCTTGAGCTGGTTAGGATCGAACTGCTGGCAGCTGGCAGAATTAGCCTGCAATACTGCATTCTAACCATTGTGAAGGGAAGGAAGGAAGGAAGGAAGGAAGGAAGGAAGGAAGGAAGGAAGGAAGGAAGGAAGGAAGGAAAATAACAGTAGTACTTAAGACTTATATACTGCTTCATAATGTTTTACAGCCCTCTCTAAGCAGTTTACCCCCCAACAATCTGGGTCCTCATTTTACCCACCTCAGAAGGATGGAAGGCTGAGTCAACCTCGAGCCTGGTGAGAATTGAACTGCCGAATTGCAGTTTTTCTACTTGCATTTTTTACGTGCTTTCGAACTGCTAGGTTGGCAGAAGCTGGGACAAGTAACGGGAGCTCACTCCGTTACGTTGCACTAGGGATTTGAACCGCCAAACTGCCAACCTTTTTGATTGACAAGCTCAACATCTTAGCCACTGAGCCACCACATCCCTTTTATTTAATCCTGACAACAGTGTTAGCTACCAGCAATATATCACAGAATATCCCACCAATATTCAGCTTTCAAAGACCAACAGCTTTCAGGAGATCGTGTTCCAGCCCTACCAGATCCAGAACTATCAAAAATGCTGCCAAGAGCTTTTGGGCCATAAATTCACATTCAGTTCATTTTTTGCCAATTGCTTTGGAAATATAACTGAAAGGTCATCATTGTAATAATAGTATCTTGAAATCCAAATGTCAGCATTTTGGCTGTGAACCTTGAGTACCAAACCTCAAACGTGGGTGAATTTCAAGTATTGACTCATATTTATTTTCTCTTCTAATCCTTAAGCTCTTTCATCAAAAAAAATGATGGGAAGGGAGAGAGGGAGGGAGGGAGGGAGGGGATGGATGGAAGGAGGGACCAAGGGACGGAGGGAGGAAGAAAGGAGGGAGGGAGAGAGGGAAAGGGAGGGGAGGGGAAGGAAGAAGATGGATAGAAGGAATGAGGAAGTGAGGAAGGAAGGAAGTGGGAGAAGAGGGAAAGTGGGAAGGGAGGCATGGAGAAGGGAGGGGAGGAAGGAAGGGGGAGGGGAGGAAATGAGAGGCACGGAGAAGGGAAGGGATGGAGTGAGGGAGGAAGACAGGAACAGAGGAGAGGAGAGGGATGGAGAGGGGGAGGGGAGGCATGGAGAAGGGGGAGGGGAGGAAGGAAGGGGGAAAAGGTGGAAGGGAGGAGAGGAGAGGCATGAAGAAGAGAGGAGGGAGGGAGGAAGGAAGGAAGAGGGGGAGGGGAGGAGAGGCATGGAGAAGGGAGAGGGTGTGGGGAAGAGAGGGGAGGAGATGTATGGAGTGTGGTAGGAAGGTAGGAACAAAAGGAGAGGGGGAGGGGAGGCATGGAAAAGGGGGAGGGAAGGAAGGGGGAAAGGGAGAAGAGGAGAGGCATGAAGAAGAGAGGAGAGGGAGGGAGGGAGGAAGGAAGGAAGGAAGGAAAGAAGGAAGGAAGAGGGGGAGGGAAGGAGAGGCTTGGAGAAGGGAGGGGGTGTGGGGAAGAGAGGGGAGGAGATGTATGGAGTGTGGTAGGAACAAAAGGAGAGGGGAGGAGAGGCATGGAGAAGGGAGGGGAAGAGAGGGGAAGGGAGGGGAAGAGAGGGAAGGAAGAAAGGAAGGAAGGAAGGAAGGCAAGCAGGAACGAAGGAAGGAATGAAGGAAGGAACGAAGGAAGGAACGAAGGAAGGAACGAAAGAAGGAACGAAGGAAGGTTGATGTTACCTAGCTGGTTCATGAAACATCTGGAAGCCAACAACCCAGCTCAGAGGGCCCCATGGACCCCACAACCCAACCCTCAGCTGCAAACGTTCTCCTCGATTGGCACAGTATTCTAACCATGCAAACCACCACCAGCAAAGCAGGTTTCCTTACAAAAATCCAGCTGGACAGGGCAGGCAAGTTCCAGAGGCGTAGAAATGTCCTTCTGGGCACTGGGTGAGGCATTCTCGGTCACAGTCTGCCCCACCATTGTTCAGGAGGGAAGAATCCAAGGCTGCAGAGAAGAAGAGGGCCGCCTCCTGTCAGGCTCCAAATAAGCTCATTTTCTCAACATGGCTATCTCTATAAAAATGCTCCTTGAAAGATTAACAGGTGGATAGATCTCTAGATAGCAACAGCAATAGCACTTGGACTTATATACCGCTTCACAGTGCTTTACAGCCCTCTCTAAGCAGTTTACAGAGTCAGCCTCTTACCCCCAACAATCCAGATCCTCATTTTAACCACTTCGGAAAGACGGAAGGCTGAGTCAACCTTGAGCCTGGTGAGATTCGAACTACTGAACTTCAGTTAGCAGTCAGCTGAAGTAGCCTGCAATACTGCATTCTTACCACTGTGCCACCATGGCTCTCAAACTATTAATTTGACCTTCCTCCCTTCAATTATTATTTTCCAATAGGCACAGCCTTTAATCTATGTTTTCAGCTTTGGACCACATAATTTTTGGTTTAAGACAATGGTTCTCCATCTTTTCTTCACCACAGATTCCCTTTAAATACCCTTTTGGGCCAGGGACCGTGGCCACGGATAACCAAGATTTAACTCAGGATTTAAATCATAACATTTTTTGAAGCCTTCGCAGATCCTCTATGACAGGGGTGTCAAACTCGATTTCACTGAGGGACACATCGCAGTTGTTTGACCTCGAGGGAGGGGGGCAGGGTGGGTGTGGCCAGATTGATGTCACTCATATCGGGGGGCCCTATGGTGGTGTAAGCACTCTCCAAGCGAAAACAGGCTCCCGGTCTCCGTTTAGCAGTTAGCAGTTAGACTTATATAGCGCTTCATAGGGCTTTCAGCCCCCTCTAAGCGGTTTACAGAGTCAGCATATCGCCCCCACAGTCTGGGTCCTCATTTCACCCACCTCGGAAGGATGGAAGGCTGAGTCGACCTTGAGCCGGTGAGATTAGAACCGCCGAACTGCAGATAACAGTCAGCTGAAGTGGCCTGCAGTACTGCACCCTAACCACTGCGCCACCTCTGTGACGGCCCCCTGCCACCCTCTGCCAGTGAAAATTGAGCTTGGGAGGGCCATACACGTTCCTCATGAGCTCCGTTTTCGGCTGCACCAGCTTACTGCAACCATCTAGCACCAAAAATGGAGCTCAGGAGGGCTACACACAGAACTCTCTAGCTCCGTTTTTGCTGGCAGAGGCACCATGGACCAGTCCTTCACTGTTTCCAGGGCTGGCTCCAAGGGGCCAGATCTAAGCATCCTGCAGGCCATATCTGGCCCACAAGCCTTGAGTTTGACACCTCGCTTTATGACAACACCATAGCTCCCCACAGGTTAAGAATCACTGATCTAAGTTATCATTTTCATTCTGATTTTGTACATGGTTTCTAGCATAAGATAAAGGTTCCCCTCGCACATATGTGCTAGTCATTCCTGACTCTAGAGGGCAGTGCTCATCTCCATTTCAAAGTGGAAGAGCCGGCCCTGTCCAAAGACATCTCTGTGGTCACGTGGCCAGCATGACTAAATGCCGAAGGCACACAGAACGCTGTTATCTTCCCACCAAAGGTGGTTCCTATTTTTCTACTTGCATTGTTTACATGCTTTCAAACTGCTAGGTTGGCAGACGCTGGAACAAGTAACGGGAGCTCACTCCGTTATGCGGCGCTAGGGATTCGAACCACTAAATGCCCAACCTTTCTGATCGACATGGTTTCTAGCATACAAAGATACTTTATAAATAAATACACATAAATACCACTTCATCCACCCAAAGCAATAGCAATAGCAGTTAGACTTATATACCGCTTCATAGGGCTTTCAGCCCTCTCTAAGCGGTTTACAGAGTCAGCATATCACCCCCCACAGTCTGGGTCCTCATTTTACCCACCTCGGAAGGATGGAAGGCTGAGTCAACCTTGAGCCGGTGAGATTAGAACCGCTGAACTGCAGATAACAGTCAGCTGAAGTGGCCTGCAGTACTGTACCCTAACCACTGCGCCACCTGCACCCTAACCACTGCGCCACCTCGGCTCTTTCTATGTCAAGCCCTATTGACACAGATGTCTATGGATTTCCAAGTGAGGAAGTTTGTTTTTTTTCCCCAAAATTTCAGGATTCTTATGTCCCCACAAAATCACATTTTATCTCCTGTTTATAAAACTGTCCTCTTTTCAATTGTTTAACTGTCAAAACAAACCTGACTTCAAAAATGAAACAAAAACAAAAAAATAAACACCCAAGCAAATGTTCCACAGATGTGTTATGAAATATATTTGCACAGGGTTTTGGGTTGTTTTTTTTTAAAAAAATGCAAGCAAGAAAAGGATTCTTTTCAGTTTTCTAATTTCAGTCTTCAACTCCTAGTGGCAAATCTTTAAACAGCTAACATAATTCTATTGCTTCTGGTGAAGGAAGGCTTAAATCATTCTGCTCTAAAAGGAAAATGAACCTGACAAAAAGGCAAGAGATTTTCTTTCCCCCCAAATAATTCACCTTTAAAATGGGACGGTTGTCTATTATTAGCTGAAAATAGAGTAATGACAAATATGTTATTTCTTCCTCCGATTGAGGTGTTTTTTTCGGTGGGGAGGGGGAGAAGGGAGACAAGGACTTAAAGTCGGGGCAATTTCTCCTTTTGATAAATACTGGTCTGTTTGAAAAAGAAGAGGTACTTGAAGTTTGAAAAGTGCTGCTTTTGTGCAGAACAAGAGCAAAATAAATGTCCTTTTTTTTTTCACTAGCAGTCTTGGAATTCTGTTGTATGCTATTTGGGTCATCTGTGGATGCAATTAAATAACATGAAAAGAAGATTCTAGTTTAATGAAAAGAAGGACTAAGGGTGACATGATAGCAGTGTTCGGATATTTGAGAGGCTGCCACAAAGAAGAGGGGGTGAACCTAGTCTCCAAAGCACATGGAAACAGGATAAGAGGCAACATATGAACACTAATCAAGGGGAGAAGCATCTTAGAATGAAGGAGAAATTTCCTGATACTGAGAACAATTAACCAGTGGAACAACTTGCCTCCAGAAATTGTGAATGCTCCAACATCGGAGGTTTTTAAGGAGAGATTGGACAACCATTTGTCTGAAATGGTATAGGGTTGTGGTGGCAAACCTGTGGTATGTGTGCCAGAGGTGGCATGTAGAGGCCTCTCTTATTGCATACAAGCCGTTGCCCCCGTTCAGCTCTGCTGCATATGCTTGCATGCCTCCCACCAGCCAACTGGTCTCTACCGTGCGGGGGCTGGGGGCAGGGGCCCCACGCACACATGTGCATTGCATTTGGGGGGGGTTGCGCATGCTTTGGCCACTCAGTCCAGAAAAGGTTACCCATCACTGTCTAATTGACAGTTAGAACAATTAATCAGTGGAACAACTTGCCTCCAGAAGTTGTGAATGCTCCAACACTGGAAGTTTTTAAACAAGATGTTGGATAACCATTTGTCTGAAGTGATGTAGGGTTTCCTGCCTAGGCAGAGGGCTGGACTAGAAGACCCCCAAGGTCCCTTCCAGATCTTACTTCAGATAAAACTGAGCTGCAAAATCCTGGATGACTACTTAAAAGGCAATAAGAACGATTGTACCAAAAATGTAGAGAGATATTGGCTCAGGATTTTGGAATGAAACTTATGCGATGTTCTCACAAGCAAAGTCAACGAGAAAGCCAGATTACAATGGTGTTCTAACTTAACAACTGCGGTGATTCACTTAACAAGAAAGATAATAAAACAGGACAAAATTCTCCTAATAAATACCTCGTTTAGCAACAAAAAATTGGGAGTCCATTGTAGAGGATTGCATGTAATCAGGAGTCATTCTTTGTATACATATTTTGGTTTTCTTTTTCTTTCCTTCTTTCTCTCTTCCTTCCTTCCTTTCTTTCTTTTTCTTTATTTATTTCTTTCTTCCTTTTTTGCCTTTTTTCTTCATTGTGAGTTTACGTGGTTGTTTTTCATGTGTACGTTTTGTAAAACTCTATCAAACTATGATGGTGAAAGGATCTTTGGAAGGAAACTCAAATCCTGTTGAGAAATTACCAGAGGGAGCCCTCTCCCTACCTGTTGGATTCTACCTGTAAACCCGAGCAGTTAACTGAGGGAGAGAGCGAAAAGCATCTTACCTGTTGAGAGGCAAGCCAAAGCAGAAAATAAAATGAAGCCGTTCCAGGGTTCAGCCATCTAACCGCAGCGAGACCAGTCCAAGAACAGAAGCCAAAGCGCCAACGGGCTTTGCCAAGGCTTTCTCTGCCCCAGTGAGCAAAGTTTCCTAGGCACGAGCCAAATGTGTAACCCAATCTCTCATGAATAATCACTTTCCAATAGAAGCTGAAGTGAAATGAATACCAAGTAGCTCAGAAGTGGAAAAACAAGGGAGCACAGAAGGGCACTAAGGATGCTTCAGAGAACTGGGGAAAAAGCAGGAGGAGATGAACTTCTAGCAAAAGGCAGGATATTTAGAATAGAATAACAGCATTGGAAGGGAACTTGGAGGTCTTCTAGTCCAGCCCCCTGCTTAGGCAGGAAACCTTACACCACTTCAGAGAAATGGTGGTCCAATCTCTTCTTAAAAACATCCAGCGTTGGAGTATTTACAACTTCTGGAGGCAAGTTGTTCCACTGATTAATTGTTCTCCCTGTCAGGAAATGTTCATTACCCACCCAACAGCAGGAGTCTCAAACTCGCATAGTCACGTCATCGTCATGTGACGCATCGTGACTCCTCCTTTGCTTAACTGAGTGTGGGTGTGACCAGCGCATGACGCATCTGGCCCACGGGCCACGAGTTTGACACCCCTCTGCTACAGCATGTACCAAGGATGAACTTTTCTGACTTCACATACTCCTTGTCCCGACAAAGCCCCTTTTTATGAAGCTTATATGAATTCCTCTCATTCACATCCAGCAAGCAGACTTTCAAGGGCGAATTGACAACCACAGACCTTATCAGGCTTGGAGATCTGCCAGGCCAATATCTTCCAAATGCAACACTGTAGAAGAAAAGACTTGGTAAGGAATCTCTGAGAGTCACAAACAAATCTTCACACTAATTAAGCGAACTAATTTTCTCCTGCAAACTCCACTCCCCTTTCGCTCCTCTTTATTCCCTCTGGGAGGGGCCATTTGCTGTCTACCTGTGCCTTTACTCCCAAGTTGGCCCTTGTTCCTTAACTGTTCCCTTTTCCTGGCAGTCTGCACATGGGCATATTGGGAACAGGCTCCAGCTGTTCTTCTGCCCCACTGATTTCTGACTCCAAAGGCTGCTGATAACTATCGGACAGCCCTGGCCCCATCTCTGTCTCTGATGCAGAGCACTCATCAGAGCTTTCCCTGGGTTCCAGGACTGTCCTATGTTCCTCCCCAACCTGGTGGGCCACAACATGAACAAATGGGGCCCTCCTTTGAGTAGACTATATGCCGAAGACACACGGAACACACTGTTACCTTCCCACCAACGTGGTACCTATTAATCTACTTGCGTTTGAACATGACTGACAGGAAAACCTTTACCTTTGACTAGGCAGGGAAGATCAAGATGGGAAGACCTCTCAGCACTGATTGTCAAAAGAGAAACATGTAGGTCATTGTCTTCCTTGATTTGACGTGAGGTTTATACAGCTACCTAAAATGCGTAAGTCTTTGGAGGACACGAGAAGCAGACTTGTGAACAGACTAGGGACTATTGAGAGGAGCACGTCAAATCAGTGGGGAGAGAAAACTCCTTTGAGCCTCTGAAATGCCAGCCAAGATCTCCACCTCCCTGCTCCTTTAGCTGGGAGGTGCCATCTGTTGCACTTTTATAAAGTCTTTAATTAAACTCCTCCAATACATCTCCAAATGCATCTGTTTCCTTCCACTCTATAAACAATTCTTGGGAATATCTGCAATTATCTTACATTACAGACAAGAATTGCCAATTAAATCTTTATCAACACACTGTTAAAGAGAGGCAGCAAGCCAAATTCATCGGCACTGGTTTTACCCCCATCCCTCTCAGCTACTGAGATGACTGAGAATACCAAATAAATCTATTGACTGGGGAAAGCAGCAGGAGTGGGATTCAGCCGGTTCGGACCGGTTCGTGCAAACCGGTAGTTCTGCCAATCAGTTGGCCCCACCCACTTGCCCCTGTGCTAGTCTGTCCTACTTCCTTTGTCTGAAGCCCAGCTGATAGGCGTGGCAGAGCTGATTGGTGCATTTCAGCTGTTTTACTCACTGGGGCTGCAGTAGAAGGTAAGTTTTAGAGCTATTTTGAAACGAACAGGTTGCATGCAGAACACGAAGCACATGCTCAGTGAATTAGTTGTTACACCAGTTGAATCCCACCACCAGAAAGCAGACTGGCCTATCAGCCCATCAGTCATCTGGTATATTACTGGCTGACTTGCTAAAACTAAGCTTTGCTGATAACCAGTAAAGAAATTGAAGAGAAGGTATAAAGTCCTTCCTCATTCTACTATAGCAATAGCAATAGCAGTTAGACTTACATACCGCTTCATAGGGCTTTCAGCCCTCTCCAGGTGGTTTACAGAGTCAGCATATTGCCCCCACAGTCTGGGTCCTCATTTTACCCACCTCGGAAGGATGGAAGGCTGAGTCAACCCTCAGCCGGTGAGATTTGAACCGCTGAACTGCAGATAACAGTCAGCTGAAGTGGCTGCAGTACTGCACTCTAACCACTGCGCCACCTCGGCTCTCTACTATGTCTGGTCCATCAATGACAAAGTTTAAAGTGGTTCCGGTAATTATATTGGATCCTGCTTTTCACCTGGGTAACTTCGACTTCCATGGATAAACATTGCTACATCCAAATGTAGTCTACTCCATGGGTTGAATTCTAGTCTTGTCCGACAGCTGTCATCATTTTGAAATTATGGGTTGCAAATACCTTTTGGGGATCTGTCATAACTTGGAATGTTTGCCAAGCAGATGAGTGTGGAATGCCCAGCTTCACTTAGATTTAATTAATCCTGACAGTGAGAAAAATTAATCAGTGGAACAACTTGCCTCCAGAAGTTGTGAATGCCCCAACGCTGGAAGTTTTTAAGTAGATGTTGGATAACAATTTGTCTGAAGTGGTGTAGGGTTTCCTGCCTAAGCAGAGGTTGGACTAGAAGACCTTCAAGGTCCCTCCCAACTCTTCTATTCCATTCCTATTCCTATTCCTATTCCTATTCTATTCCATTCCATTAAATTCTATTCCTATTCTATTCCTATTCCTATTCCTATTCCTATTCCTATTCCTATTCCTATCCTATTCCATTCCATTTCATTCCATTAAATTCTATTCCTATTCCTATTCCTATTCTATCCCAATTCTGATTCTATTCTACTCCATTCCATTAAAAAAGTCCACCAAACTAAACCCCTAAGCCAAATCTTCACACTGATTTATGTATGTGCATATAATACAAAAATGAACAATAGAAAACCATCGATTCATACATTTCTCAATGTTTGTAATTGAGATAACTCAAGTTATCTTCCAAATCCTGTGGCATGGACCCAGGCATGCCCACACAAAGATATCTAACCCTTAAGATTCATTTTAAGTAAGGACTGTCACTTCATTTAACCGAATAACAGAAAAGTTGGAAGGGACTTTGGAGGTCTTCTAGTCCAACCCCCTGCTCAAGCAGGAAACCCTATATGCTATTTCAGACAAATGGTTGTCCAATCTCTTCCTAAAAAACATTTAAAGAGCATTTCTGGAAATGCATACAAGCTTTCTGCTTTCGTTCCTTTCTTCCTTCTGCAATTCATTTTGATTCTAGTTTGGCACTGTGGCTTGGTCGAGAGCTAGCCCTTTGCTTATGAGCTTTCATTTACCGATGCATTTAATGACGGCGATGAGAAAAGTGATTTTTCGACTGCTCCCCGTGCTTCTGACTGTTGAAGCTTTATAACTCTTTTCTTAAAAGCTTCCAGTGATGGAGCACTCACAACTTCTGGAGGCAAGTCATTCAACTGGTTTATTGTTCTAGCTATCAGGAAATTTATCTTTAGTTCTAAGTTGCTTCTCTCCTTGATTAGTTTCCACCTATGGATTCTTGTTCGACTCTCAGGTGCTTTGGAGAATAGCTTGACTCCCTCTTCTTTGGGGCAGCCCCTGAGATATTGGAAGACTGCTATCATATCATTCCTGGTCCTTCTTTGCATTAAACTAAAGTGAAGGGATTGGTTTCCCTTGCACATATGTGCTAGCTGTTCTAGACTCTAGAGGGCGGTGCTCATCTCCGTTTCAAAGCCAAAGAGCCAGAGCTGTTCGAAGACGTCTCCACATTCATGTGGCCGGCGTGACTAAATGCTGAAGGTGCACGGAACACAGTTACCTTCCCAACAAAGATTTTTCTACTCAAATTTACACATGCTTTCGAACTGATAGGTTGGCAGAAGCTGGGACAAGTAATGGGAGCTCACTCCGTTACGCGGCGCTAGGGGTTCGAACCACCGAACTACGGACCTTTCTGACTAACAAGCTCAGTGTCTTAGCCACTGGGCCACCGTGTCCCTATGTTCATTAAACCAGACTTACCCAATTACTCAAAATTAATCCTTGGGTTTGCCCATCCCTTCTGATGCAAAAGAAGAACCATCTGCATGATTTCACGTCAGCCTGGCGTCTGGTGTGGTACCCTGTAATTCCAGCCTTCCAAAGAGATGTTAACGCTTTGGGAAGAAGGCCGCTTTGACAAGACAATGACACCTCCCTGACAATGTTGCCTGAGATACATTGGGGGTGTCCGGGGGGGGGAGGGAAAGCTCAGCCGCACAAAAGCTATTTTAAATCTTTCACCAATCCACCAAAGCTGCACATTAGAGGAGAGGATGGGTGGATGTCAGCCATAGCAGCTGAAACTGGAGATGCTGCCTAACACACACACACACACACACACACACACACACACACACACACACACGAAAATGCACGTCAGTCTCCTTTCCACCAGCCTAAAATCTTCATGATTCCTGGTTAAAATTAAGGATTAAAGACAACACTTCTTGGTTTTTATTGACAGCACTATTATCTCTGAAGCTACTTCTCTTCCTACCGCGTGTTAAAACAGATTATAGATGGAAGAGAACATTTTTAATTCAGGGTTGAACTGCGGGGCCTTGTCTAAGCTTGGTTGTTTTCTTGCAGACGTTTCATGATCCAGCTAGGTAAGAGCATCAGCGCTAGAAGGGAGTGGGGTTATATTGTATATCAACAGAGATCAGACTCTTTCCTCTCCCTTCCACCGCTAATGAAGTTACCTAGTTGGGTAATGAAACGTGGGCAAGAAAACAACTGAGTTCAGAGAACACCAAGGACTCCAGAGCGAATGAATGAATGAATGAATGAATGGGAAGCCCTCTTCCTCCACCCTGATCGGGAGGGAATGGGGATTTTACAGTATCCTTTCCCTGGAGTGGGGATGAAATGGAGATTTTACACTATCCTTTCCCTGGAATGGGGAGGGAATGGAGATTTTGCAGTATCCTTTCCCTGCCATGGCCACCAAGTCACACCAAACCCACCAAGCCACGCCCACAGAACAGGTAGTAAATTTTTTTTTAAATCATACCCCTGGTCATAAGTCACTACTTTTAGAGTAACTTTGAACAGTCACTAAACGAACTATTGTAAGTTGAGGACTATCTGTTTATAAACAGAGAGCAACATCCCCACCCCTTCTAGCACTGATGATGTTACCTAGTTGGGTCATGAAACATCTGCAAGTAAACAAGCAGGCTCAGAGAATACCAAGCATCCCATAATGTTATGCAGTGTATTTTTTAAAATCAATTTTGTACTTATCACATTTGTAATCCCCCAAGGACTCTTGGTGGTTTACACCAGATTTAACATTATAGAGCAATTGCAAAAATGTTAACATCCATAGTAATCACACTATACAACATATAAAAGAATTCGTTTTACAACGGAGCAGAGAACAATAGACATCAATAATAACCAGAGAATCACCCAATTAAGCCCCAAATACCTACAAAAGTGTGTTGCCTCCCTTAAATAAAGTTTTTTTCCCTTACAGTGAGAATATGATGCTAAAATGCTATAAAACTACCTTCCCATAAAAACATGGTACATCGCAATAACATCAGCAAAAACCAAAAAGTGAATGGGATATTTTTTCTGCAAAAAAAAAAAGGTTTTAGCCTGGCCTTATCATTCTTTGAGCAATTGATATTAAATGTTAAGGTTACTCTGTTCCAGCAAAAACTAATACAATTTTTTTTAAAAAAAAAAAAATACAGTATCGCTTTGCCGAGTTTTTGTTGTGGTTTGAATTAGAGGGGTAAAGGAAGGAATCTGACATCTCAAAAATAAAGTCATAAAATATAACGCTGTAACGGATTCTGGTTTGGTTCTACTGCTGGGCATCAAAACTTCGATTATTAGAGTGGAAAAGCAGTGAATCAGAGCGCAAAGTTCTAGAAAATAACCAGAGGCTTGGAGCTACTGTAGAGAAATCGTGTCAATCTAATATTGCTAGAATTGGTTACAGAAAACGGAAAGGACACAAGGTGGGAAGGCCAGGGAAAATATTCAAGAAACATGAATCAGAGCTGGTATTCAGCAGGTTCTGACCAGTTCTGGAGAACCGGTAGCAGAAATTTTGAGTAGTTTGGAGAACCGGTAAATACCACCTCTGACTGGCCCCGCCCCCATCTATTCTCTGCCTCCCGAGTCCCAGCTGATCTGGAGCAAATGGAGATTTTGCAGTATCCTTCCCCTGGAGTGGGGAGGGAATGGGGATTTTGCAGTATCCTTCCCCTGGAGTGGGGAAGAATGGGGATTTTGCAGTATCCTTCCCCTGGAGTGGGAAAGAATGGGGATTTTGCAGTATCCTTCCCCCGGAGTGGGGAGGGAATGGGGATTTTGCAGTATCCTTTCCACTGCCATGCCCACCAAGCCACACCCACCAAGCCATGCCACGCCCATCAAGCTACACCCACAGAATTGGTAATAAAAAAATTGAATTTCACCACTGGTGGTGAGCCCTCTTGAGTTTTTCCTTTGGGGATTCTGATAGGAAGGGAGGAAAGAAGGGAGGGAGGGAGGAAGGAAGGAAGGAAGGAAGGAAAAGAGGGAGGGAAAGGAAGGAAAATGGAGAAGGAAGGTAGGTAGGAGAAAGAGGGGAGGAAGGAAGGGAGGGAGGAAGGGAGGAAGGAAAGAAAGAAATAAAGAAAAAAGGGAGGGAGGGGAAGGAAGGAAGGAAAATGGAAAAGGATGGAGGGAAGGAAGGGGAAGGGGCCACCTCCAGGGGTGAAATCCAGCAGGTTCTAACATGTTCTGGAGAACCGGTAGTGGAAATGTTGAGTAGTTCGGAGAACCAGTAAATACCACCTCTGGCTGGCCCCGCCCCCACCTATTCTCTGCCTCCCAAGTCCCAAGGGATTTTACAGTAACCTTCCCCTACCACGCCCAGCAAGCCACACTCACCAAGCCACCCCATGCCCACCAAGCCACACCCACAGAACCGGTAGTAAAAAAAATTGAATCCCACCACTGACGTGAATGTCAGGAAAAAAAAAGATGTTGGGAGAGAGGTTTGGCGGGATTGAAATAATTGCAATGGAAATTCAGAAATCTTTGCTTCTAAAAGTCAACAAAATGGGTTTAGCAGAACAAATGTCGGGCACAAAGAACTGGGGCCAGACATTAAGTTCTAGGAAAGCTGATTTATTGCTCGTGTCTGCACATAAAATGCCCCAAAGGAGCTTTTTTCAAATGGCAGCTGAACTTTCTTGCTTTGCTTGAAAACATTTTGCTTCACATCCAAGAAGTTCCTTCGGTAGAGAATTGGAGAAACTTCTTGGATAGGAGGCAAAACATCTTCAGGGCAAAAGTTCAGTTGCCTTTTGAAAAAGCACCTTTGGGACAACCAAAGCTTGAATGATTGAGAATCTCCATCAAAATAGACCTAAGAATCTAGTCATCTAACAGCACTAAATGGGCTCCAGATAAGGGTCAAAAGAACTCAGGAAGGATTGGAATTAGATTGTTTGTGGGAACATAATGACTGTCTGTCTCTCTGTCTCTTTGTCTCTGTCTCTCTCCCTGTCTCCCTCCTTACCTCTCTCTCTCTCTCTCTCTCTGTCTCTCTCTCTCTGTATGTCTCTCTCTGCCTCTCTGTCTCTCTCTCCCTCCCTCTTTCTGTCTCTCTCCCTCTCAGTCTGTATCTCTGTCTCTCTCCCTCTCTCCCTCACTCTTCCCCATCTGTCTCTTTCTCTCTGTGTGTGTGTCTCTCTCTGCCTCTCTGTCTGTCTCTCCCTCCTACTCTCCCTTCCTCTCTCCCTGTCTATCTCTGTCTCCCTCCCTCTCTCCCCCGTCTCTCTTTCTCTGTATCTCTGTCACTCTTTCTGTCTCTCCCTCCCCCTCTCCCTCCCTCCCTAGCTGTCTCTCTCTTTCTGTCTCTCTCTCCCTGTCTCTCTCTCTGTCTCCCTCCCTCCCTGTCTGTCTGTCTTTCTCCCTCTCTGTCTATCTCTCTGTCTCCCTCCCTCTCTCCCCTGTCTCTTTCTCTCTGTCACTCTTTCTGTCTCTCCCTCCCCCTCTCCCTCCCTCCCTGTCTCTCTCTCCCTGTCTCAATCTCTGTCTCCCTCCCTCCCTCTCTGTCTGTCTGTCTCTCTGTCTTTCTCCCTCTCTGTCTATCTCTCTGTCTCCCTCCCTCTCTGTGTCTCTGTCTCCCTGTCTCTCTGTCTCTCTCTGTCTCTCTCCCTCTGTCTCTCTCTCTGTGTCTCTTTCTGTCTCTCTCTCTCTCTCTGTGTCTTCCTCTCTCTCTCTCTCGCCCTGTCTCCCTGTGTCTCTCTTCTGTCTCTCTCCCTCCCTCTCTCCCTCCCTCTCTGTCTCTCCCTCTCTGTCTCCCTGTCTTTTTCTCTCTCTCCCTGTCTCTCTCTCTGTTTCTCTGTCTCTGTCTCTGTCTCTCTCTCATCCATCTTATCAGAGTTGTGTTTATAGATAACGTTAAATTAGAAGTCACAGCGCAGTTCTGCTTAACTTGGATGTAGGACTCTGTCTGCTCCCTTCTACCATAGGACCATCTCCCTCCCCAGCCCGTTCCATTTAGTTCCCATTTAGTAATGGAGTGATAAAACCTACTGGAGATAGGAGATTTATAATGGAAAATACTGCCAGAGCTTTAACTAGCGTGCGCCCAACAGCATCCTTCAATAAACTCTGTTTCAGTCTGAATTATTCATAGCTAAATGGACAGAACTCTCTCAACAACTAGGTTAGGCCAATAAAAACATGTTCACCATTCCGCAGCCTGGGAGCATTCTAAGTTTTCTTTGAGTGCTCTGGACTTGGATAACCACGCTGTTGACCATGGGAGATGGATGGAGTGCTACGTGAAATCCTATTTGCGCTGTAAATGGAAACGTTTCGCTGATATTTAGGCCAAAATTTCTAAGATGCGAGCATCACGTGAAAAAAAAAAAGGAGAAAGGGTAGAGAAAGCCGCAGAAGCAATCAGCACCAGGGTTATTTATTCAAACTTAAACATGTGCTAGGGATGCGGCGCCTCAGTGGCTAAGAGGCTGAGCTTGTCGACCAGAAAAGTCGGCAGCTCGGCGGTTCGAATCCCTAGTGCCATGTAACGGAGTGAGCTCCCGTTACTTGTCCCAGCTTCTGCCAACCTAGCAGTTCGAAAGCACGTAAAAATGCAAGTAGAAAAATAGGGACCACCTTTGGTGGGAAGGTAACAGCATTCTGTGCATCTTCAGCATTGAGTCATGCCAGCCACATGACCATGGAGACGTCTTCAGACAGCACTGGCTCTTCAGCTTTGAAACGAAGATGAGCATCGCCCCCGAGAGCCAGGAACGACTAGCACGTATGTGTGAGGGGAACCTTTACCTTAAACATACACTCTTTTCACCTTAACATCCTCCGCTCTATTATGTTACGGCGAAGTGATAACTTTCTTCAAGACTGGAGGTGAGGAGTCTCAAAGACACCAAAATAGTAGAATCCAACTTGGATCTTCTCAAGAAATGCCCATATTCAGTGATTTTGAGAGGAGAGACAAAGATTGAGAACTGTGTGGATACCCTCTGTGATGGAGGGCATATCTTTCTGTACTGATTTAATTTGTGTCTCCCCCTTTTTAATTTTTACAATTAACTCAAGATGGAGAACTTATCCAATACAACTTCCTCCTTCTATTTTCCCTACAACAACCATGTGAGGGGAGCTGGTCCAAGAGAGAGGGACTAGCCCAACGTCACACATCTGGTTTTCACAGCTAAGGCTGAACTAGAACTCCTTGTTTCCTGGTACATGCCTAAAATGGGACTAGAACTCTCAGTCTCCTGGTGATTGTACAATAACAATCACGGTTGGCTTTCATGCTAAAATGGGACTAGAACTCACTGTTCCCTGGTTTCTAGCCTGCTGCCTTAACAGTTGGCTTTCATGCTAAGATGGGACTAGAACTCACCGTCTCCCAGTTTCTAGCCTGCTGCCTTAACAGTTGGCTTTCATGCTAAGATGGGACTAGAACTCACCGTCCCCCAGTTTCTAGCCTGCTGACTTAACAGTTGGCTTTCATGCTAAGACAAACAGTTGGCTTTCATGCTAAGACGGGACTAGAACTCACTGTCTCCCAGTTTCTAGCCTGCTGCCTTAACAGTTGGCTTTCATGCTAAGATGGGACTAGAACTCACCGTCTCCCAGTTTCTAGCCTGCTGACTTAACAGTTGGCTTTCATGCTAAGACAAACAGTTGGCTTTTATGCTAAGACGGGACTAGAACTCACCGTCTCCCAGTTTCTAGCCTGCTGCCTTAACAGTTGGCTTTCATGCTAAGACGGGACTAGAACTCACTGTCTCCCAGTTTCTAGCCTGCTGCCTTAACAGTTGGCTTTCATGCTAAGATGGGACTAGAACTCACCGTCTCCCAGTTTCTAGCCTGCTGCCTTAACAGTTGGCTTTCATGCTAAGACAAACAGTTGGCTTTCATGCTAAGACGGGACTAGAACTCACCGTCTCCCAGTTTCTAGCCTGCTGCCTTAACAGTTGGCTTTCATGCTAAGACGGTTTGGTTTTTGGTTTTGGTTTTATTGGGATTTATATGCCGCCCTTTTCCCTGAGGGGACTCAGGGCGGCTTACAACCACAGGGGAGGGGAAGTGCAAGGTAAAAAACAAAACACTTTGTGAACAAAAGAAAAATAATAAAACGCAACTTTCATTCAGCAATCAAACACTCGGGCGGGGTAATTGGAAGCCTATCCCCAGGCCTGCTGGGAGAGCCAGATCTTGAGGGCTGCGCGGAAGGTCTGGATCGTGGTGAGGGTGCGGATCTCCATGGGGAGCTCGTTCCATAGGGTCGGGGCAGCAACAGAAAAGGCTCTCCTCCGTGTGGTCGCCAGTCGACATTGACTGGCAGATGGGATTCGGAGGAGGCCCAGTCTGTGCGATCTAATTGGTCGATTTAGGGAGGTAATCGGCAGAAGGCGGTCTCTCAAGTACCCAGATCCACTACCATGGAGTGCTTTAAAGATGGTCATCAGTATCCTGAAGCGCACCCGGAGACCAACAGGTAGCCACTGCAGCTCGCGGAGGACAGGTGTAACGTGGGCGAACCGAGGTGCGCCCACAATCACTCGCGCGGCTGCATTTTGGACTAGCTGTAGTCGCCGGATGCACTTCAGGGGCAACCCCATGTAGAGCCCATTGCAGTATTCCAGTCTAGAGATCACAAGGGCTCGAGTGACTGTTGTGAGAGCCCCCCGATCTAGGTAGGGCCGCAACTGGCGGACCAGGCGAACCTGGGCAAATGCCCCCCTGGTCACAGCTGACAACTGGTGGTCAAAAGACAGCTGTGGATCCAGGAGGACTCCTAAGTTGCGGACCCTATCTGAGGGGTATAAAATTTGACCCCCCAGCCTAAGCGTTGGTGTATTAGCCAAATTATTGGGGGGGAAACACAACAGCCACTCGGTCTTATCCGGGTTGAACACCAGTTTGTTAGCACTCATCCAGTTCTTAACGGCCTCCAGACCCTGGTTCATCACGTCCACCGCTTCATTGAGTTGGCACGGGGCGGACAGATACAATTGCGTATCGTCCGCATATTGATGGTATTTTATCCCGTGCCTCCGAATGATCTCGCCCAGCGGTTTCATGTATATGTTAAATAGTAGGGGGGATAAGACCGAACCCTGAGGTACTCCACATGTTAGGGGCCTCAGGGACGATCTCTGTCCCCCGACTAACACCGACTGCGACCTGTCCGAGAGGTAGGAGGAGAACCACCGCAGAACAGTGCCTCCCACTCCCACCTCCCGCAGTCGTCGCAGAAGGATACCATGGTCGATGGTATCGAAAGCCGCTGAGAGGTCAAGGAGAACCAGGATGGACGCATAGCCTCCATCTCTGGCCCTCCAGAGATCATCGGTCAATGCGACCAAAGCGGTTTCTGTGCTGTAACCAGGTCTGAAGCCGGACTGGAAGGGGTCAAGATAGCTAGCTTCCTCCAAGGCCCGTCGAAGCTGAAAGGCCACCACCTTCTCAACAACCTTCCCGATAAAGGGAAGGTTGGAGACAGGACGAAAGTTGTTTAAGATGGCTGGATCTAACGATGGTTTCTTTAGGAGGGGTCTCACTCACCAGTGACTAGAACTCACTGTCTCACAGTTTCTAGCCTGGCGTGCCTTAACCACTAATCCAACCTGGTTGCAGGCATTCTCAAAACACGGCTTCCTGGATGTGACGGAAGATGGAAAAATATATACTCAGCAGAAGGGTGGGAGATACCATCTCTTACATCAACAAGACAAAGCGTGAAGTATCCCTACCCATAACAAAATGTTATTGTCAGACAGTGAACTGGTGTGTTTGCTTCCTGATTTGCTCCACGCTGTTCCTTTTTTCTTTTCGCCCCCCCCCCCCTCCCTCCCCACTAGCTGTTGTGACTTCCTCCAGACGAAACGCTTGGGCGCATGTTATGTGCTTTTGCTTTTGCCTTTTAATTCCATAAATGTCTAAAAATGCCTCTGGGTGCTTGGGAGTGGCTTTTTTGACATTTCAGACTTCCAACAGAATTCTTCTTCGTTTCTTTTTTTGTTTCTTGAGGATGGAAGCAATGCTCGGTATTTCCCCCCCCCCCCTACGTACTGATGTCTGGATATTATTGATTAATCTACTTATTGATCTATGAATATTATTGACTATCTATAAATCTGTATGAAATAAAATTATTAATATATGGAAATAACCCTTTTCACCCTCATGGGTGCTATGCGACTTCCTCAATACCAGGTCCTCTACTAGTGGCCTGGAAGTTTGTGTGTGTATATGTGGGTTTGTATCTGTGTGTGTGTGTGTGTGTGTGTGTGTGTGTGTGTGAGAGAGAGAGAGAGAGAGAGAGAGAGAGAGAGAGAGAGAGACTCTGTCTCTCTCTCTCTCTCTCTGTCGGTCTGTCTCTCTCTGTGTCTCTCGACACAGTCTCTCTAACTTTCTGTCTCTTTGTGGCTCTCCGTATCTGTCTGTCTCTCTGTCTCTCTGTCTCTCTGCCTGTGTGTGTCTGCCTTTCTCTCTGTGTGTCTCTCTCTGTCGCTCTGTCTGTCTCTCTGTCTCTGTCTGCCTCTCTGTGTCTGTGTCTGTGTGTCTCTCTGTCTCTCTGTGTGTCTCTAAAATCAATTTCAGCAGAACTTTGCTCGCACTATGATTTGCTGAATCATAAAATGGAAGTAGGAGGCAAAACAGATTGGAGGAAATTGATTTCTGAAGTACCATAAGCAAAGATGGTCAAACTAGAAACATCTAAGGAGATGTTTATGGGTTTAGTTGCTGATATGGACCCATCAGAATGTCCAAGATTTGGAAGAAGGGGTTTCTTGGCACCCTCTCCAACATGAAGGGGAAAAGCATATATTAATGAATGAAAAGAGGGAAAAGAGGACAATAGGGGGAACAGAGCAGGAAACCTTTTCACAGGAGTACAGATCGATAGAACCCTCTCTGGAGACCTTCAAAAGATCAAAGAAAGGGGAAATAGATCTTCACTCTAACGCAGGGTATCCAAATTTGGTCACTGTAAGACTTGAGGACTTCAACTCCCAGAATTCCCCATGCTGGCTGGGGAATTCTGGGAGCTGACATCCACAAGTCATAAAGTTGCCAAGGATGGAGAGCCCCTGCTTTAACTGAAATTGTAGCATTCCAAAAAGTGCAATGGACAGGATTCCCTAACCCTGAAACTTAAGAGGAGCGAAGGACAGGAATTGATAATAGAATGTCATGTCCTCTTCTGACAAAGAAATAATGAAGCAGCGAAAACGAAGTGGTAAAAAGCAGTGGGGGGATGTGGCTTTGTTTTGTCCACACACACAGACCCCAGGCAAGAACAAGAATTAATCTTGCTGGCTTCTGTAAATCTGTTGTTATAAACAACCTTCACTCCATGTCTTCTTTTTCACTTCTGACTCATTACAGACAGTAGACTGAACTTAGAAGACAGTCCTTTAATCATGGATGCAGCAATGGAAAGAGATAATGGATATCTATGTCCCTAAATTGAACGATTACTTGATAAGACATCATTTTTTACAGCAACAAATGTATCCTAAGACATAGTAAGAGTCTCTCATTGTTTGGATGACATCTGTCCAACAGTCTAGTGCACCAGACTAGAAACAGGGAAACAGTGAGTTCTAGTTCCATTTCAGCATGAAAGCCAACTAAATGATTTTGGGCCAATCATCAGGAGACAGTGAGTTCTAGTCCGACATTATCATGAAAGCCAACTGGATGACTTTGGGCCAATCACCAGGAGACAGTGAGTTCTACCTTTTCCATGAAAGCCAGCTGGATGACTTTGGGCCAATCACTAGGAGACAGTGAGTTCTAGTCCTACCTTATCTATGAAAGCCAACTGGATGACATTGGGCCAATCACCAGGAGACAGTGAGTTCTAGTCCCACATTATAATGAAAGCCAACTGGATGACTTTGGGCCAATCACCAGGAGACAGTGAGTTCTAGTCCTACCTTATCCATGAAAGCCAACTGGATGACTTTGGGCCAATCACCAGGAGACAGTGAGTTCTAGTCCTACATTATAATGAAAGCCAACTGGATGACATTGGGCCAATCACCAGGAGACAGTGAGTTCTAGTCCTACCTTATCCATGAAAGCCAGCTGGATGACTTTGGGCCAATCACCAGGAGACAGTGAGTTCTAGTCCTACCTTATCCATGAAATCCAGCTGATGACTTTGGGCCAATCACTCTCTCTCAGTCTAACTCACCTCACAGGATTGTCGTTGTGGGGACAACAGGAGGGAGAAGGTGTGTTGAACATCTTCTCTACCCTGAATTATCTGTAAAAAATAATAGATGGGGAACAAATAAGTAAATAAATCAGCCTGAGTGGGAAATTTCAAATCAAAAGACGAGTTGGCTCTTTGAGCCTGGAGCTCTATTTACACTTAGAGCTGATTGAAAGTATAGCCATCTGTTGACTGTTTTGGCAGCATCCAAAATGAACTGCTAGCTGTTGTTGGCTGTTAAGGAAGACCAATTGATGTAAATGTCAAGTAAGCCTGTATGTCAATATCTAATTATTGTCTAATATGAGATCACAGTGTTCAATACCTCACTTACGGGAGTATCAGCTATCCAGAACTGAGATGAATGATCACCAGATGCAAAAACCCAATATTATTATCAAGACAAATATTGTCCTGGGGGTGCGGGGGGGTGCGGGAGAATTGTTGGGCAGAGAAATATTAGTTCTCTGGATCTAGGATCTGGTTGGGAAAAAAATTCATTTCCCGCAACTTCACAAACTACAGACCTCGTATTTTCCTGATTTACTGAGTGCTTCTCCATCACAGTTCAAACTAATTGTGCATTTTGCTCTATTTTATTGTCAAAGCTTGGGTTACAAAATGGTTTTTATCGTTTCCCTGTTTAGTCTAGTGTGAAATTGTTTGCAGGTAGTGATTAATTCTGCCCCGGTGTTTTTTTTCCCCATTGTTGGACTGTTTGTAATGTTTCAGAGAACACTTCACTAATCGGGAACTTTTCTCTCTCTCTCTCCTTATCAAGCTGCAATTACAGCTGTGTTGACTTCCAAGGCGCGAGATTGGAAGGGGAAACCTTATTGCTCCCACCGTCGCTTATGAGTGTTCCTATCTACTTTATTGGTTTCCTTATTTATGAGTAACACAAAGATTTGTCTGGAACGAAGATGAGAGACATGTCAAAGCAAAAAAAAAAAGGCATCTGGGTTGGAAGCTGGCTGAGTGATTTTGGGTCAATCACCAGGAGACAGTGAGTTCTAGTTCTGCCAGTAGGTGACTGGGGAAGTAGATAGCCCTTGCGCCACTTCGCCTCTTAATGTCATTTCATTGCATATTTCCATTCGGTATGTATTCCTGGCATTATTTCTCTTTCAAAAAGTATGAACAGAGCTGTGATGGCTGCTGTTTTGCTGGCTCATGCAGCTCTCCGGGAAACGCTTGACTCTGAATCTTGCCCAGATTTCTAAATCTCCGTTAGTTGATTTCCCCAGTTGAAGTGAATCTTGCTTCCTCGAGCAAAGTGTGGTGTTTAGTCCAAGGAACTCATCCCATCTTTCTAGTGCTTTTAGCTGCAGAGAAGTGCACACGGCATCTGTTTTCAAAATGAAGTATTCATCAAAGGCCCCCATATTGATTAATAAAAGAAGCCTTCCCCGCAAGTCCGCAGCAAATGCAGAATTTCCACCTCTTCCTTTCCTCTTGCCTGCCTGGAGAGACAACCCAAGTCTAAAATGAGGACGAAACCAGGCCTAGAAGTACTGCGGGCAAGGCGGGCATCTCCCTGGAGTGTCTGCACACAACTCAATCATTTAAAATTAGGGAGCCTCGGACCTTTTAAGCCAAATCACACAGCAGTGGTACGGAGAAAAGGAGAAAAAAAGCATAACAGAAGAACAAGAGTTGGAAGGGACCTGGGAGGTCTTCTAGTCCAACCCCCTGATCAAGCAGGAGACTCTATTACATTTCAAACAAATGGCTTCCCAACCTCTTTTAAAACCTCCAGTAATGGAGAGGGAGGGAGGAAGGGAGGGAGGGAGGGAAAGAAGGAAGGAAGGAAGGAAGGAAGGAAGGAAGGAAGGAAGGAAGGAAGGAAGGAAGGAAGGAAGGAAGGAAGGAAAAGGAGAATAGGAGAATAACAGAGTTGGAGGGACCTTGGAGGTCTTCTAGTCCAACCCCCTGATCAAGCAGGAGACCCTATTACATTTCAAACAAATGGCTTCCCAACCTCTTTTAAAACCTCCAGTAATGGAGAGGGAGGGAGGGACGGAGGGAGGGAGGAAGGAAGGAAGGAAGGAAGGAAGGAAGGAAGGAAGGAAGGAAGGAAAAAGAGAATAGCAGAATAACAGAGTTGGCGAGACCTTGGAGGTCTTCTAGTCCAACTCCCTGCTCAAGCAGGAGACTCTATTCCATTTCAAACAAATGGCTGCCCAATCTCTTTTAAAACCTCCAGTAATGGGGAGAGAGGGAGGGAGGAAGGAAGGAAGGAAGGAATAGCAGAATAACAGAGTTTTAAGGCACCTTAGAGGTCTTCTAGTCCAACCCCCTGATCAAGCAGGAGATCCTATACCAGTGAACCTTTTTTGATCGAGTGCCGAAAAAGGAGTGCATACGTGTGCACACGCCAAAAACTGTAAGAGCAGCTCCCCGGGACATATGCACAGGGGCAACAGAAACCAGAAGAGCAGTTCCCTGGCACACATGTGCGTGCCAGGAAGCTGAGCTTCCATTGTCCTGTGTGCGCACACCCACTGGTTACCTGGTCTTCCGGTTTCTGGCACGCATGTGTGTTCAATGACCAGATGGCTGGTGCACATGTGTGCACCGGAAACTGGAAGCTCACCCAGAAAATAAAATCTGTCAGTACCTCCATTTCTTCCCCATCTATTTGTCAGGAATTGAGAGAACCGGATGCCGTGATCTTAGATTTCTTAATGTTGAGTTTCAAGCCAACTTTTGCACTCTCCTTCTTCACCCGCGTCAAGAGTCTCTCTAGTTCCTCTTCACTTTCTGCCATTAGAGGGGTATCATCTGCGTATCCAAGGTTGTTGAGATTTCTCCCGGCAATCTTAATTCCAACTTTTGATTCATCTAGACCCGCCTTTCTCATGATGGGCTCTGCATATAAAGTTAAATAGGAAGGGCGACAGCATATGCAGCTTTGTCGATTCTGGTATAGGGCTTCATAAAAGAGAAACATGTGTTGTTCCTCAAATGCTTTGTTGGGAGAGTTTTATTGGAAAGCGATTCTGTTTCTCTTATCACATTTATTACCAGATGCAGGAAAAACGCAATTAGCAGTGCCAATAAAGTTAACTTCTCTCTACCCTTCCGCAAGGAAAGCCAAATGACTTCCCTTGGGCTTGAAAAAGCCAGAACTTTGCAGATTTCTGGAAAAGGAATTATAGAAGGGAAGAAAGGGAATTAAAACTCAGCCTTTGGCAAGGATAAATTCAACTCTAATTCCAATTTCTATTCTAATTCCAGCCAGGAAAAAAAAATATCCAAACCATTCTTCTCCTTCGATATAACATTTGAACGTGATCTCTTTCATTAAGTAAAGCTATTCAGAAAGTAAAGTATTAGAAAATCTAGAATGTGATTTGTGCATAGATTTAGTTTAATTGTTTTCCCAAAGAAGAATACATTGGGAAAAATTGTAAAACTGCAAACGGGGTTTCTGTATTTGCCTTAAGAATAAGTTGGCAAGTAGCACAAAAATCTTATTTGGAAAATTTCAACCGTTCTTCCAGGATTTCTATGCTTCAAGGACATTTCAGTTGAAAATGCACTGAAACCTCTTCTTTTTTTCTGTCAGATTAGGAATTGCAGATAGACTAGGAGTGGCAGAGAAATGAAAAGTAAATGCAACGACACAACACCTATCCCCAGGGCCATACTGTAAAAATAGATTTTTTTTCCAGAGGAAATAAATCTTAGTGAAGTTAGAGCATAGGTTTTGATTCAATATTAATGACCCAAACCCACAAAAACATTGGTTAAAACCAATGAGTAGATACTAAGATTTCAGGACCCTGGACAGGTCATCAGGAAATTGCTGTTAGAAATGAGATTAACTCTTATCTATGATGCTTTATTTTCCTGGACTCTAGAGTCACCACAGATGGGGAATGCAGCCAAGAAATTAAGGCACTTGCTCCTGGGGAGGAAAGCTATGGCAAATCTAGAAAGCATACTAAAAAGCAGAGGCATCACCCTGCCAACAAAAGTGCGTATAATCAAGGCTATGGTTTTCCCAGTTGCAATGTATGGCTGTGAAGATTGGACCATAAGCAATAGCAATAGCAGTAGACTTATATACCGCTTCATAGGGCTTTCAGCCCTCTCTAAGTGGTTTACAGAGAGTCAGCATATTGCCCCCAACAATCTGGGTCCTCATTTTACCCACCTCGGAAGGATGGAAGGCTGAGTCAACCCTGAGCCGGTGAGATTTGAACCGCTGAACTGCTGATCTAGAAGTAGCCTGCAGTGCTGCATTTAACCACTGCGCCACCTTGGCTCTTTTTTAAGGAAGGCTGAGCACCAAAAAATGGAGGCCTTTGAACTCTGGTGCTGGAGAAGACTCCTGCAAGTCCCTTGGACTGCAAGACAACCAAACTGATCAGTCCTAGAGGAGATCAACCCTGACTCCTCTTTAGAAGGCCAGATCCTGAAGAGGAAACTCAAGGACTTTGGCCACCTAATGAGAAGGAAGGACTCATTAAAGAAGAACCTAATGCTCAGAACAATTGAGGGCAAAAGAAGAAAGGGATGACAGAGATTAAGGTGGTTGGGTGGAGTTATCGAAGTAGTAGATGTGAGCTTAAATGGACTCCAGGTGATGGTAGAGGACAGGAAGGCCTGGATGAACGCTATCCATGGGGAGGTGATGGATCAGACACGACTTTGCAACTAATAACAACAACAACATGATGCTTGAAGATTTTGCTTTAGATAAGTGTAGGAACAGAACAGGAAAAAAAATTCAGCTTGAGTTTATATATGAATTACTGTCCAATTATAATAGTATCCTTTTGTGTTGAATTTTCTTCTTTGCAAAGTGTTCAAACTTTCCTGTACAAGCAAGGACACATGATTAATTAAATCAGTTACACTAACCAATTAGGACGGTTTGGATTGATGGGTTTTTTTTTAATTTCTTTGAAAAACTGATGTTGCTTAATTGGCCATCTGTTTTGACAAGGTACTGAAGGATCATTAGATGAACTCTTGTCCACACATTCCCCCCCCCCTCTCCTCATCTCAAATTTTTGAGAACGGAAATAATTGTGTTAACAGCTGAATGTACAAGCCCACAAAAAGCTGAACGTGGCCCAGGTTGGTTGTTTTGTTCAGAGACTTTGTGCAGCAAGCCATCCAGATAAAAGAGGGTGAGTAATATGCACAGATGTATCGATGTACACTTAGCTTGCATTGTCTTCTTCAAAAAAATATTAGTTCTCTCCACATCTCCATGCTAAAAGAAGAACTTTCAAGCAGGGCTTCTGAATCACCTCCTAGCAGAAGCTCTTCTTTATTTCTGAGCTTAGAAGGGTTCCAGGAGAGGCTAAATTCAGAAGAATATTTTCTAATTATTTTATGTCGGGGAAAGCGTTGCTAGTCAGCAGTGAATCGTAGGAAGACGAAGGAGGAGAATCGGGGGGGGGGTACCAGTTGTCCATTGCTCTCAGCTTCCTCCAAGGCCCGCAGTGTCAATTCACTTCCAACGTTTTCCTTACCAACTAAATGGAATAACCTACTCAAGCCCCGAGATGCATGCAGATCAAAAGAGTAGGAGAAATTAATTCGATCTGCAATTTAAAGCAACTCCTTGTTTTGGGGAAAAAACAATTAGCAAATGGAGCAGCAGGGGAAAAGACAGGACAGAGAAGCCAGCTCTTCAGAGAAGGAAAAAGTTTATTGCGCAAGTTCAGAAGCAAAGGCCTGAACAATGAGTGACAGGCAGGAAATTCCTTATATAGTTTATCGCTTTCAGTTAAAGCCATCTGCTATTTTTGGATACACCCCTCAAGATTTGCCCTTGAGTTACAGCAATATTATGCCTACAGGAAGTTATAATACATATGTCAGCTAGCAGTCAAACATAGCATATAATTTGAGGAACTAAAATGTGTCTTCCAGACAGATTTACAGTCAAGCCAGCAGATACATTAAAATAGAGACTTTTGCTTCAGCAGTTTTCATGTGCTTCTAACCCATGTCTAACCGCACCATGTTCTAAAAGCAAACCTTTGCAATTCTATATATGAACAGTTAAAGCTTAATATCAGGAAACCCTAATTTGGTTCAGGCTTGGGGCCTACTTTGGTTCAGCCTGCCACCTCAATGGAAACAAGGTTTCCATTTCCTTGGGAAAAGATTGTATTCCAGGGATGGGCAACTGTGCCAAAGTTGCAGCCTATAGACTTCAACTCCCAGAATACTTGTATCTTCAGTCCTGGGAGATGAAGTCCACAAGTTGTAAAGTTTCCATAGCTTCCCACCCCTGTTGTATTCTCCTGTTTGAAAAAGCCTAGTTAAGCAGATGCAAAGAACAAACAAGACGCTATTGGTAGATTTTGTGTCATTAATCTAAAACTACAGAAGTTTGGGGATTGAATTGGAAGAGAAGAGCAGGAGAAAGGTATGGTTCCTTCTTTATGACAAGCGGAGATTAACACCGAGATGAATGCTAGGCCAACAATGAAGCAATAAGCAATACCCCAATCAAGGAAAAGAAGCTAACAGGGGGAAAAAATAGCTCAATCAAGGAACATCCAAGAACACTTCCACCATCAACAGGGCAAGCCCTAGTGTATAAACAGAGAGGAAAACCCCTCCCTTCTAAACCTGATGATGTTCCCTAGTTGGGTCATGGAACATCTGCAAGAAAACAACCAAGCTCAGAGAAGTCCCAAAGGTGCTTTTTTTTTCCAAGAGGCAACTGGACTTTCTGGTTGTTCATTGAAGACATTTCACTTCTCCTCCAAGGATGGGAAGGATTTATACTCCTTGAAGACAGCTGGTAACTTGCATTCTTTTATGGAGTCATTGAGGCCACCTGGAGGTTTGTCTGTGTCTTCAGAATCATGCGAGTGGTGCAAATGGGTGTGGAGCCTTCTTGGAACTGTTGTCCAGCTGTCTGCAAGGAGTATAAGTCCTTCCATTCCCCACCCTCCAGTCAGAGCTGAAGAAGCTTCTTGGATGAGAAGCGAAACATCTTCAAAGAAAAAAACCAGAAAGTCCAGTTGCCTTGAAAAAAAAGCACCTTTGGGCTGGAGGACTGAGAAGCTCCATCGATATCAAGCTCAGAGAACATCAAGGACCCCATAGAGGAAGCTTTTCCTACATCGGCATACAGATCAAAATATAGCATTCAGATGATCTCATACAAAATTTAGGAGCCCTGCCTAACAATGCCAGCTCACTGCTCAAATGGGTTTCATTTTGCATATCTGGAATCCTCCCAGCTTTATAATTTCTAGAGGGCTAACTGGCTATCATCAAAAGAGAGAAATTCATTTTGGCCCCGTCGTAATTTCATCTCGGTCTCCTTATTCTGGCTCTCTCTTCTCTTGGCCTCTTTCATCTGGGTTACTAATGGCAGGAGTTGAAACGCAGAGAGCAAAAAGAAAGTGCAGCAAACCTCACACTAAGTTTAAAATAGGAGAGTCCACTCCAGACAGGTGTTTAACCGTGGAAAGCACTAAGTGAGCAAGAGCCAGGCGCCTTAATTTATCTTAGGGAGCTACTCTGAAATTGGAGCAGGAAACTCATTTAGGCAGTACTTCCTTATTAAAGAGAAGACGGACAGTACGTTTGTGATAAATGAGCCTGATGCAGGGAAGTGAGGTTCTGTGCTTTGATCCTGGCCATTAAAAAAAAGGCCCTCCTTATTCAAGAAAATGCCTTGATAGAACCATCAAATTAATGGAGGGCCCGGGAAAAGGCCGGGGCCACCAAGGGCTTGGCAGACAGCATCGCTAAGAGCCTTGATGCCTCTCAATGATCAAATCCCCAAAGGCCTAATTAGCGGATTCTAGAAGGAAGCAGGTTGCTTCCCATGAATTGGCCTTTGTTCATGGTTAACTCTTCCCTACCCAAAGCAAACAACCTGATAACTTAGAAGGTGCCCTGATGTTATAGGATCACAGGGGTGAAAGAGACCTTGGAGGTCTTCTAGCCCAACCCCCTGGCTAAGGCAGGAGTCCTTAGGCCATCCAGGAAAAAATCATTTTCTTGAAAACCTCCAGCAATGGAGGCTCCACACCTCCTGGGAAACAAGCTACCGTATTTTTCGGACTATAAGACGCACCGGTGTATCCATCAGGCGCCTGGGGCTGCCCTTGAAGAGCACCCAGAAGCTTCAACTGGTCCAGGATGCTGGCCGGGTTATCATGGGGGCACCCAGGTGCTCCCATGTTACACCCCTTTTAGGCGGCCTGCACTGGTTGCCGGTTGTCTTCCGGGTGCAATTCAAGGTACTAATTATGACCTTTAAAGCGCTCCATGGCTTAGGCCCAGGGTACCTGCGAGACCACGTACTGCCACCAGTAGCCTCCCATCGGCCAGTGTGATCCCACAGAGTTGGCCTCCTCAGGGTACCGTTGGCCAGACAGTGTCGGCTAGTGACCCCCAGGGGGAGAGCCTTCTCTGTGGGAGCGCCCCCGGAGCTTCGTATAATCCCCGACCTCCGGTCCTTCCGACGCGCCTAAAAAGTTGGATTTCCCGGGATCCTTCTGAGGTTGCATCACCTTTTCCATAGACAACGATCTGGCCACGTCTCCCTCTCTCCCATCCTACACCATAGCTCTTCATTCCCCCTTCCCATCAAGCCAGGTCTCCAGTTACCCAGGCATTGGCCTTGTGACTATTCTCCTGCAAGGAGGACATCTGGCTAATGGGCCAAAAGTTGTCATTATGATTATTGTTGCTGCCGCCGCTGCTATCATTATCACTAAATTATTGTTATCATTAGCAGCAGCAGAAATAATTGGCTTAGGGGGTTGCCAAGTACCCAGCAGTCAGACTGTCTGAAAAGCAAAATGAAGCATGCTTCGACCCCCCTGACAAAGAGAGAGAGAGAGAGAGAGAGAGAGAGAGAGAGAGAGAGACAGACAGACAGACAGACAGACAGACAGACAGACAGACAGACAGACAGACAGAAACAGAGGGAGAAACAGAGAGAGAGAGAGAGGGAGAGAGAGAGAGAGAAAGGGAGAGAGGGAGGGAGAGAGGTAGAGGGAGAGAGGAGGGAGAGAGAGGGGGAGAGAGTCAGAGGGGGGAAAGAGAGGGGGAAGAGAGATACAGAGAGGGAGAGAGAGGGGGAGAGATAGAGACAGAGATGGGGAAAAGAGGGGGAGAGAGAGACAGAGAGAGAGAGTCAGAGAGGGGGAGAGAGAGGGAGAGATACAGAGAGGGAGAGAAAGGGGGGAGAGAGAGACAGAGAGGGAGAGAGAGGGGGAGAGAGGGGAGAGAGAGAGACAGATGGGGGAAGAGAGAGAGACAGAGAGGGAGAGAGTCAGAGAGGGGGAGAGAGAGGGAGAGATACAGAGAGGGAGAGAGAGGGAGAGAGTCAGAGCAGGGAGAGACAGAGAGGAGGAGAGAGAGACAGAAGGGGAGAGAGACAGAGAGGGAGCGAGAGGGACAGAGATGGGGAGAGAGAGAGAGGGAGAGAGGCAGAGAGGGAGAGGGGGAGAGGGGGAGAGAGAGACAGAGAGGGAGAGAGACAGAGAGGGAGGAAGAGGGAGAGAGACAGAGAGACGGGTGAGAGGGGGAGAGAGAGGGGAGAGGGAGGGAGGGAGAGAGAGAGACAGAGGGAGAGAGAGGAGGGAGAGACAGAGAGGAGGAGAGAGAGAGACAGAAGGGGAAAGAGACAGAGGGAGCAAAAGGGACAGAGAAGGAGAGAGACAGAGAGGGAGAGAGAGGGGGGAGAGAGAGGGAGGGAGGGAGAGAGAGAGAGACAGAGCGATTTCTTTTTTATTGCAACTAGAAATCAGCATCCAGCCACAGGCTGCCAGCATGCCTTGAGGATATCATCAGGATAGGCAATTTCCCAGGCCTTAGATTGCACTGCAGTGGGCTCACCAGATGCTCTTGCCGTTCTTCACTGTTCCTGCCTGCCTTGTTGGTTCACTTCCTTTCATTCTCGCTCTCAGCAGTTAGCCGTGTCCTACTGAGGAGGCAGAAAGGTTGGCCCACTCCTACTCTGGCTCCTCTGTATACTGAGCAGGATTATGCCTAGCTCAATATTGTTTGTGCCTCTCTGAATCCTCCTGGCACAAAGGAGAAGGCTCCCACTGATGCAAAAGTGCAGAAGTCTAAACAACAGAAAGCTAGGCTGCGTTTGCTGAGGCTCATTATATAAGCCTCCTCCCAAAAGGGGGCAGAGCCAGTGACCAGCCGTGAGAGATATGAGACCCAGTTTGCTGTAATGGTTAAGGTGTTGGGTTAAAAAGCAGGAGACTGTGAGTTCTAATTCCGCCTTAGGCCCAAAAGCTGGCTAGGTGACTTTGGGTCAATCACTAGGAGACTGTGAGTTCTAGTCTCGCCTTAGGCCTAAAAGCTGGCTAGGTGACTTTGGGTGAATCACCAGGAGACTGTGAGTTCTAGTCTTGCCTTAGGCCCAAAAGCTGGCTAGGTGACTTTGGGCCAATCACCAGGAGACTGTGAGTTCTAGACTCACCTTAGGCCCTAAAGCTGGCTAGGTGACTTTGGGCCAATCACCAGGAGACTGTGAGTTCTAGTCTCGCCTTAGGCCTAAAAGCTGGCTAGGTGACTTTGGGCCAATCACCAGGAGACTGTGAGTTCTAGACTCGCCTTAGGCCTAAAAGCTGGCTAGGTGACTTTGGGCCAATCACCAGGAGACTGTGAGTTCTAGTCTAGCCTTAGGCCTAAAAGCTGGCTAGGTGACTTTGGGCCAATCACCAGGAGACTGGGAGTTCTAGTCTCGCCTTAGGCTTAAAAGCTGGCTAGGTGACTTTGGGTCAATCACTAGGAGACTGTGAGTTCTAATCCCGCCTTAGGCCCTAAAGCTGGCTAGGTGACTTTAGGCCAATCACTAGGAGACTGTGAGTTCTAGACTCGCCTTAGGCCCTAAAGCTGGCTAGGTGACTTTGGGCCAATCACCAGGAGACTGTGAGTTCTAGTCTCGCCTTAGACCTAAAAGCTGGCTAGGTGACTTTGGGTCAATCACCAGGAGACTGTGAGTTCTAGTCTCGCCTTAGGCCTAAAAGCTGGCTAGGTGACTTTGGGCCAATCACCAGGAGACTGTGAGTTCTAGACTCGCCTTAGGCCTAAAAGCTGGCTAGGTGACTTTGGGCCAATCACCAGGAGACTGTGAGTTCTACTCTAGCCTTAGGCCTAAAAGCTGGCTAGGTGACTTTGGGCCAATCACCAGGAGACTGGGAGTTCTAGTCTCGCCTTAGGCTTAAAAGCTGGCCAGGTGACTTTGGGCCAATCACCAGGAGACTGAGCGTTTTAGTCCAGCCTTAGGCAGGAAATGGAGCTGGGCACTTTGGGCCAATCACCAGAAGACTGGGAGTTCTAGTCCTGCCTTAGGCATGAAAGCTGGTTGGGTGGCTTTGGGCCAATCATCAGGCAACAGTGAATTTTAAGTCTGCCTTAGGCAGGAGCTGGAGCTAGGTGACTTTGGGCCAATCACCAGGAGACTGGGAGTTCTAGTCCTGCCTTAAGCCCTAGCTGAATGTCTTTGGGCCAGTCCCTCTCATTCATATCAACCCACCTCACAGGGTGGTTGTTGCAAGGGAAAAGAGGAGGAAGAAGGAATGTTATGCATGTTTGCTATCGTGAGTTACTTATAAAATAATAAAGGTGTATAAAAATCAGATAAATAAATACATAACCGAGCAAGCAAGTTCTGGAGCTTAAGTGACGAAGAAGATGCTGTATTAATCAGTAAAGCTTAAGGCAGTCATTTTGCCTCTTAAGCCCTCAGATATCCAAAGGCTCTAAGGCATTCGTCCCAGGGGTGGGTTGCTGGCCAGCGTTACTGCCAGTTCGGTGCATATACCCGCCTGGCGCATGCTCTGTGCATGCTTGCAGTGGCCTGTAAATAGTTCTGCGCATGTGCAGAACATTAAAAAAATGCCAAAAAATCATGCTGCGGTGAACGGGGAACCGATTCAGAGGCGTGGCCAGCCTGAATCACTGCCGCTTCTGCGACCAAGAACAGAATGCCAACATTCATAAGAGCCGAGGTGGCACAGTGGTTAGAGTGCAGTACTGCAGGCCACTTCAGCTGACTGCTGTCTGCAGTTTGGCCGTTCTAATCTCACCGGCTCAAGGTTGACTCAGCCTTCCATCCTTCCGAGGTGGGTAAAATGAGGACCCAGACTGTGGGGGCAATATGCTGACTCTGTAAACCGCTTAGAGAGGGCTGAAAGCACTATGAAGCGGTATATAAGTCTAACTGCTATTGCTATTGCTATTGCTATTGCTATTCCACTATCTGTTCGCCCGAACCAGTGCAAAGTGGTAGAAACCCACCTCTGATTAGTCCCACTCCCACTAAAGAGATGGAGGCAGAAAAACAATTTTGATAGTCTATTTTGGAGAAATGCACAGGTAAATAACTTGTGGGTCTCATGTCCTCCTGAGCGACTTTATCATTGTAAGACTCAATTCCCAAACTGATAAAGATTTGGGAGACTATTACATAAACAGCCTATTTCAAGCTTTCTCATTATCACTTAAGAGCTCTGTTTTTTCACCAGACCATAGGACGTAAATCAGAAAGGCTGGTTCTAATGTACCCAGGATAGACTGGTCTCTAAGTGAGAAATAGTTGCGTTGCGCCATCCCATCCATCGCAATAAATCTGCAAATGTGGACAGCCTGAAAACCGAGATATATTTGCTTCGTTTGGTAACAGGAAGTTTTGTGATAAGTTTTTATTTTATTTTAAACACATAAGCACATCAACAAAAACAAACACATAACTTAAAAATAACATAGGAACAATAAGTTCCATCGTATATCATACCGCAGTTCCGAATCGGTTTCTTTGCAGTTAGTGTTTTTCCTACTATACATTTCTATCTTTCACTCATAATCTCCTTATTCGTTATGCATTTTTATGTACATTTCTTTATTTATTTAAACTTAGCTACTTATGACCAAATATTATTTACCTATATTATGCTTTATATTTTTACTGTCATTTATTCTCTTACATACAGATTATAGATATACATTCACATAATTATTCTTTTTCTTTGCCATTCTTATATTATTATTATTCCATTTGGAAGGTTATAAGGTATAGTTTAAAATGCTTTGTTTACCATCCTTCGCACCTGCTAAGACACCACCTCGTTTTCCCTTTCTTTTCTTTTCTCTTTCCCTTCCTTCTCTACTTCCTTCCTTCCTCGTCTCCGTCCCATTCTTCCTTCCCTTACCTCTTCCCTACTCCTACCCTTTTTCTTCTCCTTCCTACCTTCTGTCCTACTCTTTCTTTCTCTTCTTCCCTCCTCTTCTTCTTTTTCTCTCCCTTCTACCTACCTTCCCTTACCTCTTTCTTCTTCCCTTACCTCTCCTGGTAACAGGAAGTTTTATTTGTGTGTGGAACCCTGGTTATGAAGAGAAGTTCCCAGTTTCCCCCAAAATAAGCCCTCCCCAGATAATAAGCCCAATCGGGCTTTTGAGCGCATGTGCTAAAATAATCCCTCCCCCCAAAATAAGCCTTCCCCCAAAATATTGCAACACAGCAGCAGCCATGAGGTCACCACGCAAGCTGCCTCCTGCACGTAAAAAATAATAAGAGCTCCCTTAAAATAAGGCCAAGGGCTTATTTTGGGGGGGATTCCCTGAAAATAAGACAGGGTCTTATTTTCAGGAAAACATGGTAGGGGATTTTAAAAGGCCATGTGTGCCGTGGAACAGGTCTCTGCTTGAGAGGCAGAGCCTAATGAGAACAGTCTATATAACACATATATGAAACAAAACAATTAACCAGTGGACCAACTATATAACTAGATATAGTTATACACTAACTATATAACAAATATATGGAATAGAACAAGTAACCAGTGGAACGACTTGCCTCCAGAAGCTGTGAATGCTCCAACACTGGAAGTTTTTAAGAAGATGTTGGAGAACCATTTGTCTGAAGTGGTGTAGGGTTTCCTGCCTGAGCAGGGGGTTGGACTAGATGACCTCCAAGGTTCCTTCCAACTCTGTTATTATGTTCTATATATCTGTCCTTTACTATGGATGACTTGCTTCGCCCATGTTTGTGAAGAGGAATGGGGGATTACTCTGACAGGGGAGGCGATGCAGAAGAATTGAGCTCTAATCTTGAGAAGGAAATGGAAATAGTAGGGTGGTCGTTCAGCCCCGGGGAAACCAGAAAGAACGAAGAAGAGGTCAACCTAGGCTTGATGAGGTTAAGAGGGGGATAAGCAATGGCTTGGGCCCATTTGCACGATTCTCTTACTACCGTGTTTTACATTTGTTCCTCATTTGTTCCTTTTCTATTTCGAGATTGCTTCCCAACAAACCCTCGCGGGTAAAATTCAAGGCGCCACGATTCCATGGCAGCAGCGTGCCGTGTGCTGCTGTGATTCATTTAGAAGGGAGCATATTATGGGATGCACTGACAGTTCTGACCCAACGACAGCAATTTTTCGATACGCAGAGTGCGATATTGCAGCGTGGAGGGAGCGGAGCGCATCCAGTAGCAATTCCTTTTCTCCATGACTAGGTAATTTCACACACATCAGCTCAATAAAAAACCAGAAATCAACCGAGAGGGCTCGGCACAACTATTCCATTCATTTATGAAGGCTTGCAGGGCCGCGGATTCACTCAGTTGTAAACAAGGAATGAGACAATTGGAATATTTGCAGTGACAGGGACTTCTTAATCCCTCGCAGGCTCATTTTGCGCCCCGACAGTATCATATTCAAGAGGCAGAATTGGCTTATTTGTCGAGAATTTGGTCAAGCTGGAATGGTCCGCAGAATTATCTCGTTTTTCTTTCAATTGCTTCTCTTGTTTCTTTATATTTTTTATTATATACAATACAAAACAGAGAAGAAAAAATAGGAAATTAAAGTAAGGGAAGGGAGTGTGGAAAAGAGGGTGAGAGATACAAGGAAAAAAAGAGCGAGAGAGAAAGAAAGAAAGAAAGAAAGAGAGAGAGAGAGAGAGAGAAAGAAAGAAAGAAAGAAAGAAAGAAAGAAAGAAAGAAAGAAAGAAAGAAAGAAAGTCAGTCCAGGATCTACATTCAAGGCTTCTGGATATTTGTTAATTTCAAATGGAGCTAGGAAGGGGCATTTACAAGGACAACAAAGAGGCACCTGAAAACCAGTGGTGGGAATTATTATTTTTACTACCAGTTCTATGGGTGTGGCTTTGTGGGCATGGTGTGGCTTTGTGGGTGTGGCAGGAGAAGTTTATGGCAAAATCTCCATTCCCTCCCCACCTGCTTTCCAGCTCCATTCTCCCGTTCAGGGCAACAAAAGATCGGCTGGGAGGCAGCAGGAGCGTGGCCAGCCTATTTGCCAGTTCTCCAGACTACTCAAAATTTCCGCTACCGTTTCTCCAGAACCGGTCAGAACTGGCTAAATACCATCTCTGCTGAAAAACCCAACAAGGAGCTTTTATGGCATTCTTCTGTTATTGAAACAATGGTGTTCGACTTCTTCATTTGTTATCTCCATTTCCCAAGCTGGGAAGTGCATTTTCGGGGATAAATTGCATAAGCTGCCAATTATTGGTTTGGGAGAAATGATGAATGGAGGCAGCCGGCAAATTTAGAAGCATGTGAAGATTAGAGATTGTCCCGTTTACTCTTAACAAGGTCTTAAGGGGAACTAAACCAGTACGATTTATATACTCTAGAGCAAGGGAGGAAAACGCAGCCTACGCCAGCTTGGGGTAGGTTTTTTTGAGCTTCTACTCTGTGCATTCCTCCAATGCCGCTATAACTAAATATAAACAGATCATTATAAATAAGCAGAAATGAAGTAAAAAAATAAAAAGAGGAAGCCTGGTTGAAAATATTCGCACACTAAAGGGACTAAGAGACCAGTCGGCATTCCAGCTGAAGAGGTATAAAAACCGTTTTGATCATTTTACTTGTTTATTCGATGCATTTCCACTTTCTTGGCTTTTATGCCGATTAGTGCGATAGATTTGGGACGGTTACAGATGGATCCCATAAAATGACAAACGCCACTCTAATGTGACATTTGGAAAGGGAACCCAGCGCCTTGCTGTACATCAAACGGATATTATCTTGGAGTATATCTCTAATAACCAAGAAATGGGATAGATTAATTTGGAGCTTGAATTCATCTTGCAGCTGTACTTGGAGCTTAATCACCCAAGAGCTTGCATAGTTAAACAACTGCTTCTCTCCACCCTTCAACAATCAATCAAGGTGGGGGAATACCATCTCTGTCAGATGGTAGAAGTTAGCTGTTGGGTCGCCCTGTGATGGGAAGATGGGCTGTGTCAGTGGCAGGATTCAAATAATTTACCAACCGGTTTTCTGCCCTAATGACCAGCTGGGTAGGTGTGGCTCAGTGGTTGTGTGACTGGGTGGGCATGGCTATGGGTGGTCTGCTGCCGGCATTACTGTTGGTTCGGCACGCAAAAAGCATTTTTACATGCTTCCAAACCGCTAGGTTGGCAGAAGCTGGGACAAATAACAGGAGTTCACTCCGTTATGTGGCACAGGGATTCGAACCGCCAAACTGCCGACCTTTCTGATCGACAAGCCCAGCATCTTAGCCACTGAGCCACCGTGTCCCTTCCTTATGTAGGTAGGAGATTCAAAACAGGGACATTGTAAATAGTGCTATTATTATAACCATCCCTCATGAGTTTTATTTATTTGCTTCGCCTTGATTTATATACCCCACAAGTCTGCTCATATACTGTGCTGGGAGAATTGCTCAATTATTTAACATGGCAAACCAAATATGGTTTAATCAGCTCTTTACATCTATCATAGAGTCTCATAAGTATGCACACCTCATTCATCATGGAATCTCAAAAGCCAGTGTATGAGCTGAGGTTTTATAAGGCGGCTTTGTTCCTGGACTCTGCAACTTCGCGGGGGGAAATGAGGGCACTGAAACTTTGCAAGACTCCTGGTACATAAAAAATGGGAGGGGGGGTAGATTCTGTCTCTCTCTCTCCCCCCCCCAAACATGACCAGGTTATGCCAGACTACAGGAACCATTTGCAATTTGAGGTGAACCTCCTTTGAATGATGCGGGAGTAGGAATGAATTCCCAGAGGAAAATGTGCAGACTACAGGAACCATTTGCAATTACTCAGGTGACCCTGAGGACACAGATCAACCTCCAAGTGGCCTCAACGACCCTCTAAAAAGATGCAAATGACCAGCTGTCTGCAAGGAATATAAGTCCTTCCATTCCCCACTGTCCTATCAGAGCTGAAGAAGCTTCTTCAGCAAAACATCTTCAAAAGAAAACCAAGAAAGTCCAGTTGTCTCCTGAAAAAGCACCTTTGGGACAACCATGATCTGGATGATGACTGAGAATCTCCGTAGACATTGCCACCGGTTTCACCATTCAGTTTTTGGAACATCATATGGGCGAATTATCAAGCAAATTGAAGAAGAACAAAAAAATGACAATAATCAATTCCAGCGGTAATAAAAGGACCGAGCTAAGCATTCTGCTTCGCTAAGATTCACGCAGCCCATAATTTCAGAAATAGCGTGTCAGCAAAGGAGAGGGGGGAAAGGGCTGCTCGATTCATCTGCAATTACTCCCCCCCTCTCCAACATATGAATACATATTTATTAGTTTTTATGCAAATAAACACGGGGAGCTAAAGAGTGGAAATATATGAACCTAATAATCGATCCCCCGGATGGATGGAAGCTCCACAAATAGGACAATAGAACATCTCAACCGCTTTGTGTCAAGCGCCTTACTTTAATATCACCCTCGTCCCGAGCTAAGGAAACAATTTAGTTGCTCAAAAGGAGGGGGGGGAAAGTAGTGAAATGAGGAATGGAAGGATAGCAATATAGCAAGGCCTGCCCTGTTCAAAGACCGCTTTGGCAGAGAGCAAGTGGGGATAGAATGAAAATTCCTAGGATTGTGATGCTGAACCTATGATACACCGAGCCATATTGAGCAGCATGCCAGCTGTCAACTATGGCATGCTGATTTTTCACATTTCTGGGGGGCCAGGAGAGGCCATTTTCGCCCTCCGCAGGCTTCAGGAAAGCCTCCAGAGGCTGGAGTTGGCAAAAAAAAACGCCCCCAACGGGCAAACCGGAAGTTTGGAAACAACTTCCAGAGGGCCTCTAGGGGAGTGGTGGCTGTTTTGGCCCTCCCTAAGCTTCAGGAGAACCTCTAGCGCCTGGGGAGGGGTTGCACAGTTGGGCCAGGAGATTGAGTGGGCACGCTTGCACACATGCAATTTTGGCACGCCATAAGGGAAAGGTTCGCCATCACTGTCCTAGGATAAGATCATAGGAATGGAGGGGACCTTGGAGCCGGGGTGAAATGCTCCGAAGTCTGCTACCAGTTCGCTTTGTTACTAGTTCTCTTTGCCGCGCGCACTGCAGGCGCTACCTTGCAGCGTTGAAACAGGAGAATTAAGAAAGCTTTTCTGAGCCTGCAAAGGCAAGGAGAACAGCAAGGGGGCAGGAAACAGCTGGGCCATGCAATTTAGATTCACTGGAAAGTAGGATTCCCTGCGAAATATAAATCGCATGGCACAGCTGATCATTGGAACTACCGGTTTGCCCAAACCAGTAGTAAAAAAAATGCTACCACTTCAGCCGAACCTGTAGTTCTGATGCTCAGCTGTGCAACAATCACACAGCACAACTGATTGTTACACAGCTGATTGTTCCACAGCTGATTGTTGCACAGCTGATCGTCGGAACCAAACTGGTAGTTTAAAAAAATGCTAACGGTTCGCCCAAACCGGTAACATTTTTTTTTATTACTGGTTCCAGCGAACAGGTCCGAACCGGTAGCATTTCACCCCTGCCTTGGAGGTTTTCTAGTCCAACTTTCTCTACTCAAGGCAGGTGACCTTATACCAGTGATGGGCAACCTTTTTGGCATGGTGTGTCAAAAATCGGCAAAAAATCGAGCATAACTCGCATTGTGTGTCACTTCGACAAAAACATAAGACTCTCTGTGCCGGCCTGACTGGAGAGAGGCGCGCACTGTTCCCGCGCTCCTCTCCTGTGGGTCCTCCCTCGCCGCGCTGATGACGTGTGTGCGCACGGCACGCACGCCTTACCAGCAGCCCCTGCGCTCAGAAAGGGGCGGCGGCGATACAGTAAGTGAGTGTGGGCGGGGGAGATCACACGTCCCCCCCCGTTCCTCCAGCACAGATTCTTTCATCCTCGGCGGCCGTGCAGGAGCCGAGGATGAATCGCATGAAATCCTGTGCGTGTCACCCCAAATGGCTACGCGTGTCAGCACTGACACGCGTGTCATAGGTTCGCCATCACTGCTACCATTCTGGACAATGGCTATTCAGTTTATTCTTGAAAACCTCCAGCAATGGAGCAGTTACAACTCTAGGAGGCAAACTGTTCCATTGATTAATTATTCTCACTGTTGGGAAATTGCTCTTTAATTCTAAGTGGATGCCCCTTTAAAAAACTTCCACCTACTGCTTGTCATCTTGCCCTCAAGTGCTCAAGAGAACAGGTCAACCCTCTCTTCTCTGTCCAGTACCCCTCAAGTACTGGAAGACAGCCGTCATGAACGAAGCTAGACCTACCTAATTCCCTTAACCGTTCATCACATAGTTTAAGCTCTAGACCACTTTGTTTGACATGATGGATACATGATGGTAGAAGCAGCTTGCTGTGAAAATAGTGGGGTTCTTGGTTTGGACAGCCACACCATTTTTCTACTGCAGTGGGATGGATCTGTTGTGGCCCGCCAGCATCCAGCAGAGCTGGCAGCAGATTCAAACAGTGAGGAGGTTGGGGAGGAACATGGGCCAGTCCTGGAGTCTGGGGAAGTCTCGGGCCAGGGCTCTACGTGGGAGGCGGAGCGGGGGCCAGAGCTGTATGCCAGTTATCAGCTGCCTTCAGAATCAGACATCAGTGAGGCAGACGAACAGCTGGAGCCTGTTCCCAGTGTGCGCATGCACAGAGTTGCCAGGCGAATGGAACAGCTAAAGAACAGGAGTCGACTTGTGGACAATGAATGGCCTCTCCCAGAGGAAATAAAAGAGGAGCAAAAGGGGAGTGGAGTTTGCAGGAGACAATTAGTTCGCCTAATTGGTTTGTGACTCTCTGAGACTCCTTGCCAAGTTTTGCAGATCTCGGCCTGGCAGCTCTCCAAGCCAGATAAGGTCTGTGATTGTAAATCCTCCCTCAAAAGACTTTGCTGGATGTGAATGAGCAGAATTAACATTAAGTAAATAAAAGGGGTTTTTGTCGGGACAAGGAGTTTGCTTAATGCTCTTGGGAACCCTAGGTCAGAACAAGTTCTAGACATTGTCTAAAACTAAGCAAGGTTTTTTTAAAAAAATCTTTTTCTTTGCTGAACAAACCCCAACTGGCTTCAATCACATCAAGCACTATTCCATGATCCATGATTTATAAACCTCAAAAGACAAGTACAGACTACACTCTTAAGCTAAAAGTAAGGTACATTTGGAGTTAGCATATTGCGAGCCACACATGTTTAGAGAGAACTCACTAATCTCAGGGCAAAATAGAGCTAATTAACTGAAACCCCATTGATTACAAGAGGTCACCTCTAAACATGAATAAATCTGGATACTACCCTACATTTGGATGAAAAACATGCCTTGGAGATACATGAATTCTTGGTAGGTGAGACGGATGAAGACAGCTGTTGGATTTACTGGAAATCAGAGTGTTAGGAATGTTTTCTCTTTCTCTAAATCAGAGAACTGTCTGATTGTTCCCCTCTTGAAATAGAATAGAATAGAATAGAATAACAGTTGGAAGGGACCTTGGACGTCTTCTAGTCCAATCCCCTGCTTAGGCAGTAAACCCTACACCACTTCAGTCAAATGAATATCCAGCATCTTCTTAAAGACTTCCAGTGTTGGGGCATTCACAACTTCTGGAGGCAAGTTGTTCCACTGGTTAATTGTTCTAACAGTCAGGAAATTTCTCCTTAGTTCTAAGTTGCTTCTCTCCTTGATTAGTTTCCACCTGTTGCTTCCTGTCCTTCCCTCAGGTGCTTTGGAGAATAGCTTGACTCCCTCTTCTTTGTGGCAGCCTCTGAGATATTGGAAGACTGCTATCATGTTTCCCCTAGTCCTTCTTTTCATCAGACTAGACATACCCAGTTCCTGCAACCGTTCTTCATATGTTTTAGCCTCCAGTCCCCTCATCATCTTGGTTGCTCTTCTCTGCACTTTTTCTAGAGTCTCCACATCTTTTCTACATCGTGGCAACCAAAACTGAATGCAGTCATCCAAGTGTGGCCTTACCAAGGCATCATAAAGTGGTATTAACACTTCACCTGATCTTGATTCCATCCCTCTGTTTAAGCAGCCTAGAATTGTGTTGGCTTTTTTGGCGGCTGCTGCACACGGCTGGCTCATATTTAAATGGTTCTCTACTAGGACTCTAAGATCCCTCTCACAGTTACTACTATTGAGCAAGGTACCACATATACTGTGACCAAGACTAGTGAGTCACACACAAAATGACCAAGACTAGTGAGAAACACACCAATCATAGAATGTAAAGACTGAAAGAAGAGTTATTTCCAAACTATTTGAGCAGACATAATAATGTAGGTCTTGGGAGAAGGTGAAGAAATGTCTGCCTATCCTATTGGAAATGTTGATTTGTGTGTGTGTTTTTTTTAGAAAGAATTAGATGGAGTATCATCTGTTTCCAGTTGCTGAGAAGGCAGCTTGCAATGTCCACGTTAAAGAATATTCTCTTTGTCTCTGGAATTGGTTGTAAACGAGGCTCCCCTTCAAACAAAACCCCCCACAAATTCCAAAAAAAAACACACCCCAGACCAATTTGAACACAGCATGATTCCTAAATTAGCAAGGTCCTCGCTGAATTTTAAAAATGCTCACTGATGCACCATTAAAACGTGCAATAAGCTGATTTGCATTTCACAACATGCTTCTTGAAAGAGTATTAAACAATTAGGGTAAACCCACAGCCACAGCTGATTCTCATGGGGCCTCAAAGGCAATATTAACAGAAGTTGAAGGACCAGCAGTATGCAATCAAAGGATAACAGGTAGCAACAGTAAGCGAATGCTTGTTGGTGTTGCCATTTCAAGTGGGAAAGGGTTATTTGGATGGGGTTAGGATCCTACTTCTCCCCTCCCCCTCCCCAGAAAATCACTCAATTTGGGTACTGGTGTTTAACTGGCCAAGGGGGGGCTTCAGGAGGGCATCCATGACCTGGAGGACTGAAAATCTCTACATACTTTTAGCTATATAATTTGGATAAACACCCTTGGAATGTTGTGGGATGGATTTCCAGAGGAAATGGATTTTCAGAGGAGGCAATTGCAGACTACAGGAACCATTTGCACTACTCAAGTGACCCTGAGGATACAGATAAACCTCCAAGTGGCCTCAATGACCCTCTAAAAGGATGCAAATGACCAGCTGTCTGCAAGGAATATCAATCCTTCCATTCCCCACTATCCTATCAGAGCTGAAGAAGCTTCTTGGGTGTGAAGTGAAATCTCTTCAAAGGGAAAAAAAAACAAGAAAGTCCACTTGTCTACTGAAAAAGCATCTTTGGGACAACCATGACCTGGATGACTGAGAATATCTGCAGACTTGTAGCTATAGAATTTGGGATGGTGTGGGAGTAGGAATGGCTTTCCAGAGGGGAAAAAATTGCAGACTACAAGAACCAGGAGCACCACTCAAGGTGATCCTGAGGACACAGATAAACCTCCAGGTGGCCTCAATGATCCTGCAAAAGGATGCAAATGACCAGCTGTCTGCAATGAATATACTGTAAATCCTTCCATTCCCCACTATCTAGTCAGAGATGAAGAAGCTTCTTGGATGAGAAGCAAAACAAAAACGTCCAGTTGCCTCCTAAAAAAGGACCTTTGGGACAACCAGGTCCTGGATGACCGAGAATCTCTACAGACTTTAAGGAGGGGTTAGGTTAGGTTGACCTTGAGATCTATCACAAATGTTTGCTTAATGGAGAAGGCGGTTCAAGAGACTCAACAAATAGAAGCTGGTGGAAATAGGACCTAGAAAGTTCTTTGATGGTTCACGGGGTTCTGAAATTACCAGCCATCTAATTTGTGGACCAGGAGTGGGGATGCTTCATTTTAGGTCATAGGGTGCAAAGCTGTGATCATCAATGTGGTGGTACCTAGAGTCATCTTCTATTATTGGGTGGGACTAACATTTCCAGATTCTTTTAGTGCAGATTGACGATGGAGGGAGGGGGTTATGGCAGTTCAGAGGCAAAATATTGTTTATCCCTGGCCCATGATAAGATCTGGTGTGACCCACAAGTCAGTAGAAGCTGTACTCTCCTGCTTTAATTGGAGGTGGCTACACTCTTCTTAAAGGATTCCTCCATCTGGACAATTGCAATGGTGAGATTGCAGTCTTTGAAATCTGTAGGCTGAATAGACCCAGAGCTCTCTGAGAATTCAGACTGAGAATTGTTCTCCAAAGCACCTAAAGGCAAGTCAAGAAGCAATGGATGAAAACCAGTCAAGGAAAGAACCAACCTAGGACTGTGATCTCTAGGCTGGAATACTGTAATGTGCTCTACATGGGGCTGCCCTTGAAGAGCATCCGAAGACTTCAGCTAGTCCAGAATGCGGCCGCGCGAGTGATCGTGGGCGCACCACGGTTCGCCCACATAACACCGATCCTCCGTGAGCTGCACTGGCTACCTGTTGATCTCCGGGTGCACTTCAAGGTCCTACTCACCACCTATAAAGCGCTCCATGGTAGTGGATCTGGCTATTTGAGAGACCGCCTTCTGCCAATTACCTCCCTGCGTCCCATCAGATCGCATAGAGTTGGCCTCCTCCGTATTCCATCCGCCAGTCAGTGCCGACTGGCGACTACTCGGAGGAGAGCCTTCTCTGTTGCGGCTCCGACACTATGGAACAATCTCCCCGTGGAGATTCGTACCCTCACCACCGTCCAGGCCTTCCGCACAGCCCTCAAGAACTGGCTAGCCCGTCAGGCCTGGGGATAATCTTATTTTCGCCCCTCCCGAATGCTGAGTGAATGTTGAGTTTTATTGTCTAATTTACTTTGTGCACATTTCTTTTTGGTATTGTCCTACACTCCCCTTCCTTTTTTGATTGTAAGCCGCCCTGAGTCCCCTCAGGGAAAAGGGCGGCCTATAAATAAATAAATCTAAATCTAAATCTAAATCTAGGACTAAGGAGAACTTTCCTGGCAGTGCGAATTGACAATTAATCAGTGGAAGGGCTTGCCTTCAGAAGTTGTGGGTGCTCCAACACTGGAGGTTTTCAAGAAGAGATTGGACAACCATTTGTCTGGTTCAGTGGTGGGATTCAAAACTTTTTATTACTGGTTCTGTGGGTGTGGCTTGGTGGGCATGGCTTGATGGGCATGGCAGGGAAGGATACTGCAAAGCCCCCATTCCCTCCCTACCCCATTAACCTGCTTTCCAGCTCCATTCTCCTGTGCAGGGCAACAAAAGAAAACTCAGCTGATCAGCTGGGACACCGATCAGCTGGGACACCGATCAGCTGGGACTTGGGGGGCAGGAAATAGATAGGGGCAGGGCCAGCCAGAGGTGGTATTTGCCAATTAGGGAACTACTAAAAATGTCCACTACCCGTTTGCCAGAACCAGTTAGAACCGGCTGAATATCACCTCTGGTCTAGTTGGACTAGAAGACTTCCAAGTTCTTTTCAACTTTGTTATTCTGTTAGCCTGAGAAAAGTACATAGTAAAGTCTGAATATATATAATTTCCCACCCACCCCCATACTTAATGGCAAGAGGAGATTGAATAGTGCAACTCCACAATTTGACTCCCACAATAGCTCTAATTCAAGATGTCTTCTGCCATTTGGGATATAAACATTATGTCACCTCGTTAGAAAGCTAACAGTTGAGCACCAAGGAGTTAGCCTACTTCCAAAGCATTTTTCTGTCTTAACGTAGCTTTCTGATAGATTGCACACCTCAACTGTTAATTGGTTAGGCTGTAGTAAAGCTGCTAGTCACAATGAATCAGCGTGGAAGCCTTTTTGTCAATTTGGGCAACGCCTCAAGCAGACGAGTGGAATTTTATGCATCTGGTGGCGCGATCTACACACACCAATAATTTGTGGAAGGATGCTGCTGTGTAAAAATTTACGAGATACTCTCGCCAGGTAAAATAAGCAGAGGGTAAAATTCTCCAGTGTGGTAAAAAAAGGAATAAATCAATCTGTAGATATGCATTTCACATTTAAACATTTGCTTCGTTGTGGCAACTCCCCGCCAAGAGAAAGCTGAGGTTTTTGTGATCCACTTCTCTATATAACAGATGACAATACTTAACTGACCTTGGCTGATTCCAGAAAAGCTAAGTAGGGTTGAATTTGATTTATACTTTGAAGGCAAACCATCACCAAAAATACCTCCCAAAACTTGAAGTGTAAATTAAACTGGGACACTAGGAATTCCAATGACAACCCACCGCTGCCCTGTTGCCAAGAAAACAAAATTAATGAATGAAGTTCTCATGACAGCTAAAGGCCGGAGCTTAATATCACCCACACACATTAATAAATCTAGACACTAAAGTGATAGCAAAACAAATAAAATGGTAATATCAACAGGAGTTGGTGGGCAACAGGGATTGAAATGGATGGAGTAATATTTTGCTGGAGAGGCTCAGCATCAACTCACCCCGGCCAGCTCAAGAGAGGGACAAGCAGAATGGCAGCTCACCCCAGCCTTGAGGACTTCTAACTTGAGAATAGCAATAGCAATTAGACTTATATACCACTTCATAGGGCTTTCAGCCCTCTCTGAGCGGTTTACAGAGTCAGCATATCTCCCCCACAGTCTGGGTCCTCATTTCACCCACCTCGGAAGGATGGAAGGCTGAGTCAACCCTGAGCCGGTGAGATTTGAACCGCCGAACTGCAGTTAGCAGTCAGCTGAAGTGGCTGCAGTACTGCACTCTAACCACTGCGCCACCTCGGCTCTTGAAAAGGTCCGAACCTAAAGCAAGACAGAGTCCACTGCAATTCACTTGTCCCTCTCTTGAGTTATCCTGTGTTGAGTTGTCCTGCGGTGAGTTGGCCAAAGAGAGTTGGCCAAGACAAGACAGCCAGGGTGAGACAACTGGGACAAATTGGCAAGGGTGAATTGTCCTATACCCCATCTATTGATGCTCTGTATGCAAACATCTGCTCCCTTGTAGGTGGCAGAAGGCTGCTGGCTCCTGAGTAACAGGGTGTGCAAGAATTCTGTCATTCTGGGAATTTGTTAACAAAGTTATTAAAAGTTTATTGCGAGGATACCTACAATATTTATGAGTACAGCAGGAAATTATATATAACTGCATCCTTGGCCTTGTGGAAGGCTCTTAAAACCAGACTCAGCTGTTTGGCTGGGGTTCTAATGGTTGTGCTCCATTCTCAATGGGGTTAGTGGATTAAGATAAGATTCTACCTCCACCCGGTTGTATATTGCTCCTCCCTAAGGTATCTTTCCTAATTTTAATGGCAATATAGTTTCATGTTTTATAGTGCCATTTTTAGCTTGTTGTAAGCCATCGAAGCATTCCTTGAGGGCAAATTGGATGGTATATAAATTTAAGAAATAAAATAAACTGGAAACTCAGATACGTCCGTATAGTCACTGGGAATCAAAATCAATTGGTGGAGAACTTTACTACAAACAAACAAAGGTGTATCTGAATGATTTTGGAATTATATTTGCTTGTGCATCTTCCAAATCAATTCATTGATTGAAGGTTGAAGCCTATTTTTTGGAAGTTGTAGACCATCATCTACCATGATGGTCCAACTAATAAATGCTTTGTGTTGCACATTGGCAACAAAAATCAAAACACCTGGGCGGATACGACCTCATAGATGACCCTCACACTGTCAAGGATCTAGGAGTACTCATTTCAAATAATCTAAGCCCCAGAGCTCGATGTAACAGCATTGCCAAAAGGGCATTAACAGTTGTTAACCTAATTTTGCAAAGCTTCTTCTCCTGTAACATTTTACTGCAAACTAGGGAATACAAAACCTTTGCTAGACCAATTCTTGAATACAGCTCATCTGCCTGGAATCCACACTGTACATCTGACATTAATATGATTGAACGGGTCCAGAGGTATTTCACGAGAAGAGTCCTCCACTCCTCTGCTCACAATAGAATCCCTTAGGCCACCAGGAGAAGAACCTAATACTGGGAAATATGGAGGGCAAAAGAAGAAGGGGTTGGCAGAGAATGAGGTGGCTGGATGGAGTCACTGAAACAGTCAGTGTGGGCTTAAATGGACTCCAGAAGATGGTAGAGGACAGGAAGGCCTGGAGGAACATTGTCCATGGGGTCGCGATGCGTCAGACACGGCTTCGCAACTAACAACAACAAATCAGAATTTAGGTACATAACACATAAAGGAGATGAGTGGAATATTTAACTTAAATTCAATTTTTCTCCCTGGCCAATTTCAGTGGCCAATCAAATGAATTACTGCTGCCAAATGGAATAGCTAGAAACCCATTTCTAAGTATACTTTTGCTGCCGTTCCCAAGTTACTTTTTTTTCTCCCCCATTTTTATCGGCAATAAACATGCCCTTGGAGCCTGCAAAAGCATTAATGGCTTTTTGGTGTGTAGTCCTGATACAATTCCTAATTTAATAACTAGCAATGTGAAATGTTTGGCTGGTTCCCGAGAAGAACTTGTTTAATGCTTTAATTGGTACTTATTTTAAACAGTTCATTAGATAGGCTGGTTCTTCCACTGGCTTTTTCGCAGAGCGGCTGACCTCCCAAGTAGCAGGCTGGCACCCACTGATCAAGAAGAAGACTAATTAACAAGCTTCAGGTCAGGCCTGAATTTGTGAACATATTTCGGGAGGTGCTCTGTGGGAGTAATGAATAGATCTAAAGTACAGAATTCCAGATTTCATTTGTTTTTTAATCCAGTTTTCTTGTTCAGAAGGTGAATGAAACACACAGGGCTTGTAGCTCAGGATGTAACTTTGGGCAACCGAAGAATAAGTATAAGCATAATCTTTATTGTCATTGTACTTAAATACAACCAAATTGGTTTACATGGAAATAGACTCTACATGGCCACGGGACAAAATTTTAATGAGGCATTTGAGAGATGTTGAGGTTTTGTCCCAAACCGAGTGAAATAGATGGTCCATTTCTGTTGTGGCCTGCCAGCAGCCAGTGGAGCTGACAGCAGATTTGGGCAGTGAGGATGTTGGGAAGGAGCATGGGCCAGTCCTGGACTCTGGGGAAAGGTCAGACGAGGGCTCTGAGTTGGAGGCAGAGAGGGGGACAGGGCCGTCTGACAGTTCTCAGCTGTCAGGCAGACAAGCTGCATTCTTAGCTGCATTCTAAGAGCCGAGGTGGCGCAGTGGTTAGGGTGCAGCACTGCAGGCCACTTCAGCTGACTGTTATCTGCAGTTCAGTGGTTCAAATCTCACCGGCTCAAGGTTGACTTAGCCTTCCATCTTTCCGAGGTGGGTGAAATGAGGACCCAGACTGTGGGGGCGATATGCTGACTCTGTAAACCGCTTAGAGAGGGCTGAAAGCCCTATGAAGCGGTATATAAGTCTAACTGCTATTGCTATTGCTATTCTTGAGAGATGGAATGGAGACATACAACCTTAGTACCTCAAGTAGCAGGGTCACCAGCTGGATGGTCTTCTAAGGAAGATGATGTGCTTGGTTGTTCCCCAATATTGATTTCCATAAAATGCTCAACACCAATAGAAGAGAATATTTGTAACTCAGGTTAAACTGCGGGGTCCTTGGTGATCTCTGAGCTCGGTTGCTACAGAGATTTTATTACCTGACTAGGTGACATCAGTCATTATCATCATCAGGTAACACCACTGATGATGTTACCTCGTTGGGTAATGAAACATCTCCAAGAAAACAACCAAGCTCAGCGACCACCAAGTACCCCTGAAATGCTCAGCTTTAGCTAATGCTCAAATCTCAGTTTATGGCACCAGGACCAAAATCCACAGTGAGCAACAGAATTGGAAGGGAGCTTGTAGGTCTTCTAGTCCAACATTCCCACCCAAGCAGAAGACTCTACACCATTTCAGACAGATGGCAGCCCAGTCTCTTCTTGAAAGCTTCCAGTGATTAAGCTCCCACAACTTCTGAAGGCAACTTCTGTTCCATTGGTTGATTGTTCTCTCTGTCAGAACGTTCCTCCTTACTTGTAGGTTGAATCTCTCCTTGGTCAGTGTCCATCCATGATTCCTTGTCTGGCCTTTGGAAAACAGCTTGACCCCCTCCTCTCTGTGGCAGCCCCTCAAATTTTGGAAGACTGCTATCCTGTCTCCCCTGGTCCTTCTCTTCACTAGACTAGCTATGCCCAGTTCTTGCAACGGTTTGTTGTATGTTTTAGCCTCCAGTTCCCTAATCATCTTGGTTGCTCTTCTCTGCATTCTAGTGTCTCAACATCTTTTTTATAGCGTGGGGACCAAAACTGGATGCAATATTCTAGGTGTGGTCTTACTAAGGCTTTATAGATCTATTATTTCTCTATTCAGGTAACCACCATTCCAGATCCGACATCAACAAAAGACAAACCGTGGTATAGTTTAAAAAAATACAGAAATAAAAACTTTAGCTGTATGGAGCACAGAAGGAGAGAAAACCGTTTTTTTTTTCAGTATGAGAAAATGATTCCTTTTGCAAAATATTCTTCCTATTTTCACCTGCATAATGCTAAAATCAATGCTTTAGATGCAGCCCCAAACTTTATATCAAATTCCTGCTCTTGTGAAAATGCGTGTTTTATCAAGTAGATCAGATGCCTCAGAAGGATGCCTTCATTCAACACGTAGTAATTCAACTGAGAATTGAATCTTACAACTTAATAATGACAATAATACGGTTCTTCCATCCTATTAGCAGTTGTCAGATTTACTTAGAAGACTCAGAAAAGGAAAGATGAAAAAGGGGCCTTTTCATTTCAAGATGAATGTTAATCATGAGATTTTGTTTAAAAAAAAACCTTGCATGAATTGGGGAGGGAAAAGATCTATTGGATCCCATATCTATTTGTCTGGGCGAGGGGTCTCCAACCTTAAACACTCAAAGAGTCATTTGGACCCATTTCTTACAGAAAAGAAAACATTGGGAGCCACAAAACCTGGGTGGGCATGGCCAGCTTGATGTCAGTTGCTGTCACCAAGTCACATGACACCCCCCCAAGCCACACCTACCCAGCCAATCATTAGGGCAGACAACCGGTTGTTTAAAAACATCAGAAACCACAAAACAAGATCGAGGCACGCCCAGCACCAAGAAGGGGAAGAAGCTCCAGCAAGAGTGAGGCCCTGGAGAATCAGCCCCAGTCGCTTCTCCATACTCTGCCATTGCCCTTACCCTCTCAGGCAAGGTGAGGAGTGACTGGGAGGAGAAGACGAGGGGCGGGGCCAGCCAGTGGTGAGATCACCCGACAGGAAGCCACAGCAGAGAGTCCAAAGAGCCGCATGTGGATCCAGAGCTGCAGGCTGCAGACCCCCGGTCTGGGCTCTTAAATGAAACCATCAATCCGTCCATCCACACTGCTTATAAACTACTCCAAACCCAGAAGACGGAGAACCATATAGAAATGCACTAATTCAAAATGCATCATTGCAACGCCCCAACATTAGATATCGAGCATGAACAACACCCCAACTCAAGACTATTAGCAGCCAATGACTCATTAAAACCATACAACCTTGGCTTGCTATCAGAATATTTACAATATACCGTTGCATTGGAAGAGATCCCATAAAATAAAGGCTGCCACTTGGGGACTTCCTGGGAGGAGCTTACTGGTGGGGGCAGCAAAAAATCAGCTGCCTCCGAATTCCTGGCTACGTACCTGTTTAGAGGATCTTCCATCTGACGTCTTATCAGGTTTTCTTATCCTTCAGGCAAGAGGGAAAGAAGAAACTGTTTTGCTGGCAAATGCTCTTCGATTTTTGCAGCTTTTGTGCTTGCAAGGAAAGGGGGGCTAGCCCAAGGCAGAACGGCTGTCCGTGCTGGGAACTTCAAACTGCCTTGTGCAGGACAAAGTAGGTCTCTCCCACTCTGCTCTAAGTTTTGTTTGATTTAATCTTATCACGAGCTGAATCCGTTTACTGCGAGGACAATAATTGCTTATCAACATTTTAGCTTCTTCTCTTTTTCTCCTCCGAAAAATTATTTACTCAGAGGCTTTTAAAATGGCGCCGAGCAGGCTGGTTTCTCCGGTAATAACGAACACTTTTTGCTAATTCTCACAAGACTTTAAAAGAATTCAAAACAAAAGAGATAGCTTATCAAATGTTTTGGTTTCACAATAGAAGAATTTTACTCCTTCATTAACTTTGCTTATTTGGAAGTTAAATGGTGATGAATCTGTTGAACGGTCTTGTTACAATGTTTACTCACTGAAAGTTTTGCCAAGCCTTAAACTTCAAAATAAAAGCCTCTTTACTTAAAGCTGCATATTTAGGCGATAAGAGTTTTATTAACTGCAGGCAGACAAATTTTGAAATGGCCTCAAAACCAAATATTAACTTGAAGTCGTCACCCTCTACTTCCAGGGGCACATCCTCAGTGCCTGGCACAAAGCTGCAGCCTCCGCTTCCTACGCCCCCTGCTGGGGATGTGTTAACGAAAGAATTTTTTCTGAGTAATCTAAGCGAGGCTCTTAATGCACAGACAATTAAAATGGAAGATAAATTTAGAGATAATAGAGAGGAGAGAAAAGAGGAAATAAAAGAAATGAAAGAAGAAATTAAAAGTGAAATTAAAAGTGAAATAAAAGGACTTAAACAGGAGTTGTATGAGAAATTTGAGGCTAAGGTTGATAAAATTAGAGACGACATGCTGAGTCTTGTAACTGTATTAACAGAACATATTTCTGGAGTGGAAGATACTCTAGAGGTTCTTAATGATGCCAATGCTAACTTGACATTGAAAACAGAGGTGGTGGAACAAAAAGTGGAAAATGCTGAAAAAGAAATTATTATGATACAGTACCGACAAATGGAGCTTGCATTAAGAGTAAGGGGGCTGCGTGAGGAGAAACAGGAGAACCTGAAACAGATCCTATCGGAAGCTTTTGACCGCCTGATGGGAAGACCAGGGACCAACCAAGGCTGGCAAATTGACAAAGCTTACCGCGTTAACTCCTGGCTGGCAAAGCAGAAGCAGCTTCCTCGAGACATCGTTATATATTTTACTACAAGAGAGTTCAGAAATATGGTACTGCAAGCGTCTTATAACACTAAGCTTCAAATTGGCGGTCAAGACCTGGCTGTTTTGAAAGAGATACCACCTCAAATGTTAAGAGCCAGAAGAGACTACGCTTTTTTGGTCGAAGAACTCAGAAACCGTCAGATACAGTATAGATGGGATGCACCATTCGGCATCATATTTACATTTGATAAGCAAAGGTACCGCCTCAACTCTGTATGGAAAGCCCGAGATTTTTATTATAATATATTGAAGGCCGGACACCCTGCACCATCTGGACCTAGAGAAAGACCACAAGAAGGACAGGATAGACAGCAAACTACACAACCACCAGACAAGATGGAGCATCTCTCTTCTCTAGAAGTGCAAGGTGCTATGGAACCAAGACCTAGCCGCATGACTACTAGACGTATGGAGAAACAAGCTAAGAAGCAACAGTATCAACAATCATCGGCCATCGATCAAGGAACTACAACAACAAATCTGGAAGCAGTGGGAGGAGCTAAACCTAAGGTTAAACAGGCCGTGCAGGAAGCTCTAAAAATGCTTCAACCAACCAAAGATGACAACTAAGATTTTAACATGGAATGTCAACGGACTGAACTCTCCACAGAAGAGGAAGAAAATATTTCATTATCTTAAACAGTTTAAGAACGATGTAATTTGTTTGCAAGAAACTCATATCAAGTCAACTGATCAAAAATATTTGATCAACTCAAAACTTGGTCAACATTTTGCAGCTTCTGCTATGGAAAAGAAGAATGGTATAGTTGTATACTTAAGAAAAGATATGAAAGCTGAATTAATAGAAGCAGATCCCTTCGGAAGATATATTGCTTTAGACTTAATCTTAGAAGGGAAAAAGACATTACTTTTGGGAATTTATGCACCCAATCAACAGCAAGATAGATTCTATAGAAATCTTCATGCTAAATTAGTACAGTGGGACTATAGTTCCTGTATACTATTGGGTGACTGGAATGGAGTGATAGACACTAAGAGAGATAAGAAGATTTCCCGCCTAAATACCAAGATGCGAGCAAAGTTACCCAAATCCTTCTTTGACATTATGGATGATTTTGAATTGAGAGATATCTGGCGAGAAAGAAATGCAGAGGAATATGACTTCACTTTCTTCTCGGACAGGCATCAATCCCTTTCAAGGATTGATTTTATTCTAACCACTAATGATTTGCTTTCTAGGGTCAAGAAAACAAAGATTGCAGCTAGAGTCCTTTCGGACCATAACCCAGTTTGGATGGAGTTGGGAAGGGTAGTGCAGGCAAGAAGGTTTTGGAGACTGAATGAAAATTTATTTAGATATGAAAACTATATTAATGATTGTAAAAAATTACTATCTGAATATTTTGTTTTGAATATGAATAAGGGTACATCTATGGAATTTGTATGGGATGCAAGCAAAGCGTATATGAGAGGAGTTTTGATGAATATAAATAAAACACATAGAAATAAGCAAGGGTTAAAACGAACAGAACTGGAAGAGGAAATTAAGAGAAAAGAGCTGGAGTTAACAAGGAAACCAGACGATACAAAGGTTAAGGAAACTATTAACATATTAAAATCTCAATTTGACATGTTGATCTCTGACCAGGTAGCTACTAATTTATTATATGCAAAACACAATACTTTTTGTAATGCAAACAAACCTGGCAGATGGTTAGCTTATCAGATTAGGAAAAAAAGGAAAACTCGAAATATATCTAAACTGATTTACAGAGGGAAGGAGGTGTTCCAACAGGAAGAGATTCAAAAGGCTTTCTGGGAATTTTTTACAGAACTGTATAAAGGGGATAAAATTAATGGTTTAGACATAGACAAATATTTAGACAAGGAGAAAATACCTTCAGTTAGAGAAGAACACAGGCAAAAATTGAATCAACCAATAACCTCGGGGGAAATCCTGCAAGTAATTAAGCAATTAAAGCCAGGGAAAGCACCAGGTACAGATGGCTTGACAGCGGTTTACTATAAAAACTTACAGTTAGAAATGGTAGAACCTCTTAGAGAATTATTTAATATGATTCAAACGGAAGGTAAAGTCCCTCCATCTTGGAAGACAGCGTTTATATCTTTGATACCCAAAGAAGATCAAGATACTACTCAACCCAAAAATTATAGACCCATTTCATTACTGAATGTAGATTATAAAATTTTTACTAAAATATTAGCAAATAGGTTAATGTTGGTCATTCAACAATTGATACATACGGACCAAACAGGTTTTATACAAGGGAGACAGATGAAAAGTAATGTCAGATTAATTATTAATGCATTAGAATATTTGGGAAAGAACAACCAGATCCCTGCTGCGTTTATATTTTTGGATGCTGAGAAGGCCTTTGATCGAGTTAACTGGCAATTTCTGCTGAAGATATTGCAAAAAATGCAGATAGGAGATAATTTTTTACAGTCAATTAAAGCAATATACCAACAGCAAACAGCACAAATCATAGTCAATGGAAGTTTAACAGACTCTATTCAAATTGGAAAAGGTACAAGACAGGGTTGTCCTTTGTCCCCATTATTGTTTATTATAACTTTGGAAGTATTGTTGAATAAAATACGGGGCTTGGATGGTTTAAAAGGGATCAAGATTAGGCAGCAAGAATATAGAGTCCGCGCTTTTGCGGATGATTTGGTCATAATATTGGAACAACCGCAGGAATCCAGTATGGTTTTAATGAATACGATTAATCAATATGGTCAAGTGTCTGGCTTTAAAATAAACTTAGGAAAAACCAAAACATTAGCTATAAATATGAATATTAAACAAAAGGAAGAATTAGGAGTGATGCTAGGATGTGAGGTAGTTAAAAAAGTCAAATATCTTGGAGTTAACATTTTAACTTCAAATGGGAAGTTATATAAGCATAATTATGAACCACTTTGGCATAGCATACAGACAGAGATGAAAAAATGGGAGAAATTGCACTTATCTTTGCTGGGCAGGATAGCGGCAGTGAAAATGAACATTTTACCAAAATTTTTATTTCTTTTCCAAATGTTACCTATACTTAAAAAAGATGCGAACCTTTTAGAATGGCAGAAGGGTATCAACAAATTTGTGTGGGCAGGAAAGAAGCCGAGGGTAAAGATGAAAATAATGCAAGATGTACGTGAGAGAGGAGGACTGAAACTACCTAATTTAAAACTATATTATGATGCAGTGGCATTATCCGTAATTAGTGATTGGATTCATTTAACCAATGATAGAATATTGAACATTGAGGGACACGATCTGGTATTTGGTTGGCACGCTTACCTGTTATTCAACAAAAAATTGGATAAGAACTTTAAAAGTCATATTTTAAGAAATGCTTTATTGCGGGTTTGGAAGAAATACCAATATAAATTAAATGACAAGATACCCATGTGGGCAATTCCTAGACATGCAATTGAAAATATGAATACAGCACAAAAACAGGACAGATTTACTTACAGACAGCTTCTTACCTCGGAAAGGGGGGTATTACAATTAAAATCTTTAGAGGTATTAAAAGAGGAGAAGGTAGTTCAAACATGGTTCCAGTATGGGCAATTACAGGCTAGGTGGAAAATAGATCAAAAAATTGGTTTTATTCAAGTTGAGGATAATCTGTTTAAACAAATAAGAGATCAAAGCTTAATGCATATAAAGAGGATATATAATGTATTAATACAGATGGATTCGGAAACAGAATTAGTTAAAGATTGTATGATAAAATGGGCTCAAAATATTGAGGAACCAATAATGTTGGATACATGGGAAAGAATTTGGGTAAGAAATGTGAAATTTACACAAGCTCAAAATCTGAGAGAAAATTTTTACAAGATGTTCTACAGATGGCATTTAGATCCTAAAAAGTTGGCTTCTATGTATCCGAATGTACAGCCTAAATGTTGGAGGTGTGGTTCTCTCGATGCTACATATTATCATATATGGTGGACCTGCCAAAAGGTTAAGGCATTTTGGATAAAAATATGGTGGGTCATGCAAAATGTTTTTAAAAGAAGGATAAAGTTTATTCCTCAGTTATTTTTACTAGGTATATGTACTGATTTTACAGTGGTAGAGACCAATTTGATTCTGCACCTGATAACTGCAGCAAGACTGTTGGTGGCGCAATATTGGAAGAAGGAAGACTTGCCTACAATCCAAGAATGGACATTGAAAGTAACAAACTTAGCTGAAATGGCTAAAATATCGGCATATCTCAAAGATCATTCAAATGAGAGATATAAACGAGACTGGAAAAAATGGATTGACTATATACAAAATAAATACGGGACTAAGAAATTCCAGTTAGCCTATGCTTAAGATCAGAAATGGTTTAAACTGTTAAAAGTCAGTTCAGTAAGAAGAAGCTAAGTCCAATCTAGAATGTCATTAATTTCTTTATTTCTTTTTTCTCAATAGATTTTAGACTGTGTTAGTTAAAAATCCATACCGTGTACGGGTTCTGGGAAGTCGGGGGGGGGGGAAGGAGGAGGGGGGATGGGGGGTGGAGGGAGGGAGGGGTATACACAACAAAAAAAAATTGTACTTCAATGTCTTAATGATTGACAAATGACGACATATTTGTGTTTTTTTTTAAAAGAAAAATAAAAAAGTTCTCTTAAAAAAAAAAATAAAAAAAAAAATAAAGGCTGCCACGGAGAATAAGAAATACAAAACCTTGGTTTTAATAATCTACAAAGATGTTCTCACTCATAAATTTAACCCCATTCATGTGTAATCTGGTGGATGGAACCTAGAGTTTTCAAGTGGCAGCATTTCAAGGACGTGTTTCTGTGGGGCCTTGGAGCTCTCTGGGCTTGATTATTTCCTTGAGACATTGCATTACCCAACTTGGTAACATAGCTGTTGCTAGAAGGGAGTGGAATTTGCCTTCTAGCACTGATGATGTTACCTAGTTGGGTAACACAACATTTGGAAGAAACCAACCAAGCTGAGAGAGTACCAAGGATTCCACAGTTCAACCCTGAGTGACAAATATTCTCTTCTATTGGCAGTGTTTCTGACAGATGGGACATCACCTTGCATAGTGGCACAGTGGTTAGAATGTAGTAAAGGTAAAGGTTCCCCTCGCACATATGTGCTAGTCGTTCCCGACTCTAGGGGGCGGTGCTCATCTCCGTTTCAAAGCTGAAGAGCCAGCGCTGTCCTAAGACATCTCCGTGGTCACGTGGCTGGCATGACTGAATGCCGAAGGTGCATGGAACGCTGTTACCTTCCCACCAAAGTTGGTCCCTATTTTTTCCACTTGCATTTTTACGTGCTTTCAAACTGCTAGGTTGGCAGAAGCTGGGACAAGTCACGGGAGCTCAGTCCATTACGCAGCGCTAGGGATTCGAACCGCTGAACTGCCGACCTTCTGATCAACAAGCACAGCGTCTTAGCCCCTGAGCCACCGTGTCCCTTTAGCAGGCTAAATTGCAGGTGAATTCTGCCGACTGCCAGCAGTTCGAAACTGACAGGCTCAAGGTTGACTCAGCCTTCTACCCTTCTGAAGTTGGTCGTGAGGAACCAGATTGTTGGGGTCAATAGGCTGCAAACCGTTTAGAGAGGTCTTTAAAGCACCATGGGGTGATATACTGTATACGTCTTAGTGCTATTGCTGTATTTGCTATATGGGTTTTTCTTCAGGAGCTTTGCCTTCTATGTCCTCATTCAGACATCATCCCAGAATGTTGTCTGCAACCTGATGCTGTGCAAAATTGCTGCTGGTGGCTGCTGAGGGGGACCATTAGGTCAAGTTTCCATTCCTTGATTTTTGTGGTTGGGTGGGCACCCTTGTGCCCCACATCTCAGTCTGCAGATTTATAATTTCGTCTCCTTCCCATGTTGCTTCTTCCCACCAGCTGTCTTGAAGGAGAGCAGGAAGGCAGAGCCCACCGCAACATCCAAGGACATTAGCATCTGTGTTTATTCCATGGCACATCATCCATCCATAACACTGCATTATTCATTGGCACATACCTCCTATTTATCATGTGCAAGCAGCCTTCTTCACCGGGCATGTAGTGTGAGGTAGCTGATAATGAAACTATCACACTTATGAATTACTTCCAGCAATGGAAATGATTGGGTCAGGCTGGTTTCTAACATAATTTAACAATGAGTTCCTCGGTGATTACAGCTTTGTTCAGACAAGAAATTTAGCGAGTGGTGGGAGGGGGGGAAATAGATGTGTGAAAAGATGTGTTGACAGATTGAGCTATCCAGTCACTCGTGTTTGTGAGCTGGCGTATCATCTCCGCTCATCCACCCATGCATTCATAGAGTTGCTGTTGGCTGGGACTTCCATTTTACCAAATATTTATTCTGGAGCTGGAATCTTTTGCTCAGTTGATCCCAGTCAAACCCTGGCTTTGGTCTGCCAATCCATCCTACTGCTTGATGCATTGTGCTCCTGCGTGGGTGTGATTTATGGACATCTGTAAATTACCCAGGCTAATGGGGGCATTTGTCTAGTGAAAGTTTCTAATGTGCAAGTTCATCTGTCTTATTGCTTCCTCACTTTGTACAACTGGAGGGTTAATGCTTCATTTCCCCACTAAATTAGTTTACCTTTGAGCTGAGTTGAGTTGAGTTGAGTTGCAGTGTGGGGACTCATCTGGTTAGGATTCTGGGGTGACAATCAGAAGGCCTGTCTTCAAGACTTGATTGTTGCCATGTGGTGGTGTGAGTGTGTGGATAGATAGATAGATAGATAGATAGATAGATAGATAGATAGATAGATGATAGATAGATAGATAGATAGATAGATAGATAGATAGATAGATAGATAGATAGATAGATGATAGATAGTTGGGTGGGTGGGTGGGTGGGTGGGTGGGTGATGGATGGATGGTATGCTGCCAGTTCCCACCGTTTCAAGCGAACCAGTAGTGGTGGTGGCATGAGGCTCCGCCCACCCACCCTGAGATCATGGACATGCCCAGAAATGTGTGCGCTCCCACTACTAAACTGGTAGTGAAGAAAATAGAATACCATCTCTGACTGGCTGGCTGGCTGGCTGGCTAGATGATAGGTGGGTGGATGATGGTTCGATGGATGATGGGTGGATGATAAATGGATGGATGGATGGATGGATGGATGGATGGATGGATGATAGATGGGTAGGTGGGTGAGTGGATGATAGATGGGTGGGTGGATGGATGATGGATGGATGCTAGATAGTTAGATAGCTAAGTAGCTAGATAGCTGGATGGATGGATGGATGGAGGGAGGGAGGGAGGGAGGGATGATAGCTAGCTAGATAGCTAGATAGCTAGCTAGCTAGCTAGCTAGATAGCTAGCTAGCTAGCTAGCTAGCTAGATAGATAGATAGATAGATAGATAGCTAGATAGCTAGATAGCTAGATAGCTAGATAGCTAGATAGCTAGATAGCTAGCTAGCTAGATAGATAGATAGATAGATAGATAGATAGATAGATAGATAGATAGATAGATAGATAGATATCAATGAAGTCATGAATAATATTAGTGATGGCCAATGATGGGATCAGTTCTTGTAGACTCTTTTGCAGCCCTTATGCTAACTTCCTACCTCAATAACATTAAATATTATTGAAAGACTTTCATTTTACTAGAATACATGGTCTCCCCATCAAAATATTTTCCCTTTAAAATATATGCATTATATACTGAAATAAAGAACTGCCGAATATAAAGACAACCATTGGGAGAATCTCTCTGCTCATTGCCTTTTCTATTAAAAAAGAAAAAAAATCATTTTTGAAACCTGGCAGGAATTGATTAAACAGGAAATTAATCTGTTGATTTATTGTATTAAGACGGAATGGATTTAATTTCTCCTGTCAGGGATTTTATGAGCTTGAAATGTGACACTCCTAAGGATATCAAGAAAAGTGACCTAGACAGTGATGGATGCTTTAAAAAAAAATCTAATCATGCTTATCGATATTAGTCATTTTCATACTGATGAGAAAATATGGGATTATAAAGCTTTGGATATCCGATGTCAACACAAGAAGCTCACATTAACATAAGAGATTGGCCACTAGTCAAGTTCCTCCCACCTTAATAACAAATCCTACACTTTCATCCTGGGTTGGATGGAAGTATAGGATCCAGTTAGATGGGTGAAAAGAAGAAGCGAAAAGAAAGTGAGACTTATAGGCATGGTTGGAAGAGATGTTAGACCAAAAGATAGGTTAAAAACCAGAACTATTTCTGTTAGGAATAATAGAAGAAAAATATAGTAAAGGAGTGACAGTTAGAACAATTAATCAGTGGAAGAGAAGTTGCCTCCAGAAGCTGTGAATGCCCCAACACTGGAAGTCTTTAAGAAGATGTTGGATAACCATTTGTCTGAAACGATATAGGGTTTCCTGCCTAGACAGGGGGTTGGACTAGAAGACCTCCAAAGTCCCTTCCAACTCTGCTATTGTATTGTATTTAATGCTATATATGATAACTGCAACGAGATTGGTTTCTCCACAAAATTGGAAAAACAGAAATGCCCCCACCGAAGAATAGGTAATAAAGAACATTTTGGTCTGTGCAGAAATGGACAGATTGACACTAGAAATGAAAAACAGAGATGAGACAGAATATTATGAAATTTGGAATAAAATGTATCAATGGTTGGAAATGAGGAAAAGGAGTGGGAACAGAATATTTGAGGATTGTACAATTGGAACTGTATAACACATAGATAAATATATAAAGGAGGATAAGGGATGTGTTAATAAGATTAATGTAGCCATGTACGAAAAGTAGAAATTGCATTTGTTGTTATGTTAAAATATGTACGGAAATGATGAAACCAGAAAGGACCTTCTATGTCCAATGTTTCTAATGTTTATTCAATAAAAAAAATTAAAAAGAAAAAAGAAAAGAAAGCGAGGCTACATTAAGAGAACAAAATGAAGAAATTAGTTTCCAACTCATATCACTGTTTGCTCACTAGTGTGTTGGTCCTATTTTTTGACTCTGATGCAGGAAAGTCATATTGAAAATGTCTCTCTGTCTATCTATCCATCTTACTTAGGTGCCCTGCCTCACGGTTTAGCTAGCTACTGGTTTTCACACTTCAAATGGAATTGTTCAGCTCCAAATCAGGTCAACAATTCTATGTGAACTGCCAGGATACGTGAAAACTGGAGGATAGGCTGGGCTAGCCCTATTTTGTTTATTTAATTTATTAAGGTTTTAAAAATCCCATCTTTATTACTTTATAAGTAACTCAAGGTGGCAAACATAACATAATACCCCTTCCTCCTCCTACTCGCCACCCCCCCCCAAACAACACACTGTGAGGTGCATTGGGCTAAGAGAGAGTGATTGGCCCAAAGTCACCCAGCTGGCTTTCGTGCCTAAGGCAGGACTAGAACTCACTGTCACCTGGTGATTGGCCCAAAGGCACCCAGCTGGCTTTCGTGCCTAAGGCAGGACTAGAACTCACTGTCACCTGGTGATTGGTCCAAAGTCACCCAGTTGGCTTTCATGCCTAAGGCAGGACTAGAACTCACTGCCACCTGGTGATTGGCCCAAAGTCACCCAGCCAGGTTTCATGCTTAATGTGGGACTAGCGCTCACCATCTCCTGGCATTAGCCCCAAATCACCCAGCTGGCATTCCTGCCTAAGGCAGGGCTAGAACTCCCAGTCTCCCAGTTTCTAGACCACATGTTAACACCTTCAACAAATGATTGTTAAGCTGATTGTGCATAGGACTGCCTGTACTCTTTCAAAATGCATTTCAAAATACGAGAGCAAGTCTATGGACTACACTATTATCTTAGCATCCATTCATCTCAGTGCCTTCAGAGAAAACCAAGTTAGTTCTACCAATAGAAGAGAACTCATGGTTAACTATGAAGTCCTTGGTGCTTTCTGAGTGAGTGGTTGTTTTCTTGCAGACATTTCGTGACCCAACTAGGTAACATCATCAGTGCCAATGATGGACTGGTGATAGCAATAGCATTTAGACTTATATACCGCTTCACAGTGCTTTGCAGCCCTCTCTAAGCAGTTTACAGAGTCAGCATATTGCCCCCAACAATCTGGGTCCTCATTTTACCAACCTTAGAAGAAGGTTGGGAGCAGAGATGGGTTCCTCCCAGTTCACACCTATTTGGTAGAACCGGTTAATCAAATCTACCGAACCGGTTAGAAGAGGTTCCACCAGTGGACCCGGAAAGCAGGCCACACCTACAGAGGAGGTTCCAAAATTTTTTGAAACCCACCACTGGTCCTTGGATATGATTATTCTACACTATCATGCTCCTATTTATAAAACTCAGTGCCTCTGTGAAAGGTAAGGATGACTACTGCGTTTGTGGTGCAATCAGAACATTGCGTGTGTTGAAGTTGTTTTAACGCAAACCAAAGATGCCTTTTAAAAAACAAGTTTACATCCTATTCTTATGCATGCCAGTGCATAAGTGTGTGAGGTAATTTAAGGTGGTTCTGACAAGTGTGGTCGGCATCTTCATAACCGGTCACATGGGCGGCAAGCCACTCCCATCCGCTCACATGGGCAGCAAGCCACTCCCACAAAGGAGGCCACACCCACAGAGTAGGTTTGAATAATTTTTGAAACCCACCACTGGTTGGGAGTCAATTTTGAGCCGGTGAGACTCGAACTGCCAAATTGCAGTCAGCTGGCAGTCAGCAGAAGTACCCTGCGATACTGAATTCTATCCGCTGTGCCACCACGGCTCTTGATGTTGTTACTTAGTGGGTCATGAAATGTCTCCACATTCAGAAAACACCAAGCCCCCACAGCCAACCATGATTTATAAAGTTCAAGCTCATCGCATCACACAGATGTTGGAGAATCCCTTCTGTATTGTAGCCGGCCTTGGCTATTTACTATGTAAAGTATCTTGAGTCTTTGACTGTTTGCTCGCTACAATCTGGATGACTTTTATCAGAAAGCAAGAAGCTTGTACAGTTGGAAGGTTGACAAGGTCCCGATCTTTCCCAAATAAGAAAACAGATTTGATCACCTTCCATCTCTCCTTGCTTATTATCGCCCATTTCTTTTAGAAGATACTGCTGTGATTCGACTGAGAATTGGGCATTTTATCTGTGTGCAGATGTAGAATAGGAAGACAAAAGGCACATAAAATATATGTGCTATAAGGAAATAGCGGTAAGGAAGCTGCAGGGCTTCGTAGAGATGTAGTCCAACATCTTTATTTAATAATGATAATTCAGGTGGATCTGCAACTTAGACAGGATTTGATGGGTAGAATACTGGAGTCCTACAGAGACAGGCTCGGGGGAGGGGGGGCATAGATTACTAGCTCACACGCCGCCAGGATCTTCCGCTAGTCTATAAAATCATTCAGGGATGCAAAGATAATGAAAGTTGATGAAAATTTAAGTGCTTCATCTGGACCACTTTGGATGCAAGGATTTGTCATTAGTTCTAAGCAAATTCTGGTCGAAATTCTGTCTCAGTGCATCCAAAGTTTGTGGGAAACTGAGTTTTATCGTATTGCTTTGGGGGGGCCTTCTTTCAGTTAATGAGTGTATGGGATGCACTTCTTGTGAAACAGTTCCTTTCAACTACACTACCCATCTCATATGACTGAATCCATTACAGATGAATAGGCAGAAAGATTTCCAGCTAATGTAAAACTACCAAATGCTAAAGATTTCCTTCTCCCTCTTCTCCCTTCTCCCTTCTCCCTCTCCCTCCCTCTCCTTCACCTTATCCCCATTCGCCCTTCTCCTCTTTCTTCTTTCTCCTTCTCCTGCTTCTCCTCTCTTTCTTCTTTCTCCTCCTACTTATCCTTCTCCTTATCCCCCTTCTCCTTCTCCCTTCTCTTTTCTCCTCTTTCTCCTTCTCCTTTCTCCTTTCTCCTCCTTCTCCTTGTCCTTTCTTCTTTCTCTTTTTCCTGTTTATCCTTCTACTCCTTCTCCCTTCTCCTTTATTCTTTTTCTTCTCCTGCTTATCCTTATCCTTCTTACCCTCCTTCTCCCTTCTCCTTTCTCCTTCTCCTTCAAGCTTAGCTGGCTAAGAGGAACATATTATTCTACATTTCCAATTTTCTGACAGCATACATTTAGTCGTCCTTCCTCCCTCCCTCCTTCCCTCCCTCTTTCTCTTCCTCCTTAATGGACAAGAACATCCAAAACAATGAACTACTTCCATTTTTAAAAGCCCTGCAACAGATTGTTTTTTAAAAAGATCTACGCAGAACATACATCAAAGTAAAGCCAACAGCATAATAAAGTAGTGTGAAAAGCTCTAAGCATTAAAAACCAGTTCTCAAATGCTTGTGATAAAAACAGCAATTTGCCTAGAGATTTTTGCCCCCCTATCTTAGCCTAGTTCTAGTTGAACCAGCCGCCCTTCCTTGATGGAGGCAGAAGGGAGCGAGCACAGGAATGAGTTGTGTTGGTTCACACAGACACCTCCCCCCCCCCCCGCCACCTTCCTTGAGCTGTTGAAAGGCAGTCAAATTGCCTCCAGCAAGGAGTTTAGCAGGATGGTTTCAGAAGACTGTAGAAAGCACCACTACATTTCAAATCTCTCAAGGCCTTTATTTGAAATACTTTTGTATCTGTTAAACAAGGTTCAGACAAGTGAATGTAAATAAACACAGCTGGGGGGGGGGAATCCAGACCAAGCTCACAACAACAGGCAGAGCTAAAATCCTTTCTGAAGAATCTCCCCCCCCCCCCCATGCCTCTGCATGAAACAGCAGCCTTTGGATCCATCTGTATGGCCCAGTTTTTCTTGCCACTTTATAATGCCTTGGTAAGACCCAGTGGTGGAATTCAAAGTGTTTTACTACCAGTTCTGTGCCTAGGTGGGCCTGGCAAGGGAAGGTTACTGCAAAATCCCCATTCCCTCCCGATCAGCTGGGACTTGGGAGGCAGAGAATAGATAGGGGCGCGGCCAGCCAGAGGTGGTATTTGCCGGTTCTCCAAATTACTCAAAATTTCCACTACCAGTTCTCCAAAACTGGTCACAACCTTCTGAATACCACCTTTGGTGAGACCACACTTGGAATAGTGCATCCAGTTATGATTGCCACGATATATATATATATATATATAAAGATGTTGAGACTCTGGGAGGAGTGCAGAGAAGAGCAACAAAGATGATTAGGGGTCTGGAGGCTAAAACAAATGAAGAACGGTTGCAGGAACTCGGAATCTCTAGTTTAATGAAAAGAAGGATTATGGGAGACATGATCACAGTGTTCTGATATCTCAGGGGCTGCCATGAAGAAGAGGGGGACAATCTATTTTCCAAAACATTAGAAGGCCAGACAAGAAACAACAGATGGAAACTAATCAAGGAGAAAAGCAAACTAGAACTGAGGAGAAATTTCCTGATGATTAGAACAATTAATCAGGGATAAGACTTCCCTCCAGAAGTTGTGGGTCCTCCAAAATTGGGGGGGTTTAAGAAGAGATTGGACAACCATTTGTTTGAATGGTGCTCTCCTCCTTGAGCGGGGGGATTGGGCTAAGAAGACCTAAGAAGTGGGAGCTTCACCACAGGAAACTTTCAAGAAGAGATTGGACTGCCATTTGTCAGAAATGGTGTAGGGTCTTTTGCTTGGGTAGGGGGATTGGACTAGATGACCTCCAAGGTTCCCTTCCAACTCTGTTCATTTAACCTCCAATGGTCACCTTTAATTCTCTCATTCTGTAACCGGCAAAGCATCGATTCAGGCGAAGATTTTGCCCTTACTGGAGCAGAGCTGGCTGCCTTGCAAGAAGATCTCTGAGCATTGTGGGATCCAGAAAACGGGATGAATTCACACATGATTATCTAAATCCTATGACCTTTTCTGCACCAACTGCCGAAATGGGAGCGTGCACACGTGAGGGAGCACCGGAAACCGGAAGAGTAGCTCCCTGGCATGCACACACGCACACGTGGGAGTGCCAGAAACTGGAAGAGCCGAGCTTCTAGTTTCTGGCACGCATGCAAAGACCAAACTGGCTGGCGTTCATGCGCATGCTGAAAACTGGAAGCTCAGCTTCCCAGCATGCGCATGTGTGCCAGGAAACTGCTCCTCCAGTTTCTAGTGCTCCCACATGCGTGAAGACCAGCTGGCCAGCCCACTTGTGCACGCCGGAACCCAGAAGAGCAACAGGCGAGTGCTGGTGTGCCTGGAGGGTGGCTCTGCATTCCACTTCTGTCACGCGTGCCATAGGTTCTCCATGACAGTTCTATGATGCCTTCCCCTTGTGATGAAATGAAACAATGCTGAAGAAGGTAGTCACTGTGTAAAGAGGCCGTTGCAACAGATATCACCACTGGAGGATCTTCACTCCCGTGTGGTCCTCACCAGGCCTCCTTGAAGTAGGTTTAGATGTAAGCGTCGCAGATCCCATTTGGAGCAGCCGTGGGACGAGTCTCGGGAGAACGAGAAAGCCCAGCGGGTGGAATATTTCTGCATTCAAATCTGTTTTCCCGTTTCCAGAAAAAAAATCTTCCCCTATCTCACAAGAGACGCTTTTGTTGTTTTCGACTGAATTCTCAGGCTGCTCGAGAGCGGTTTTATAAATTCTTTTGGTGGTGTTTTGAAGCTTTTTTTTTTTTTTTTTTTTGCACACTGGCAGATGGTCCTACTTACATCATGGAGTTGACTTCCCCCTCTCTTCCGTATCTTTTATTTAACGTGTTTTTCCCCCTGAAAGCACAGCAGCAACTTAAAACTTCCAATTAGCATCCCTAGAATTTTTGTGGGGATTTCAAAAGGCTTGAAATAAGTCCTAACCTCCCCCATATCGTGTCTGCCTTACAGAAGAAGATCAAAGGATGTGGCTTCCTGTGAGAGGAAGAGTCATCTACAAAAGGGCCTGCGTTTGTGTTGCTGGTGCCCTGTCCCTTTAAGTCCTCTCCCTAGCCAGCACAGTAGCCTAGATCCCTGTCCTGACTGAGGCTTCCCAAGAGCATAAAGCAAACTCTTGGTCCCAACAAAAACCCCTTTTATTAATTGACTGTGAATTCTGCTCTTTCACATCCAGCAAAGTCTTTCAAAGGAGGATTTACAGTCACAGACCTTATCTGACTTGGACAGCTGCCAGGCCGATATCTGCAAAACTTGGCAAGGAGTCTCGGAGAGTCACAAACCAATGAAGCGAACTAATTGTTTCTTGCAAACTCCACTCCCCTTTGCTCCTCTTTTATTTCCTCTGGGAGGGGCCATTCACCGTCCCCCTGTGGCCTTACTCCCAAGTCAACCCCTGTTCTTTAGCTCTTCCCTTCGTCTGGCAACTCTGTGCATGCGCACACTGGGAACAGGCTCCAGCTGTTCGTCTGCCTCACTGATGTCTGACTCCGAAGGCAGCTGATAAGTGTCAGAGGGCCCTGGCCCCCTCTCTGCCTCCAACGCAGAGCCCTCATCAGAGCCTTCCCCCGACCCCAAGACTGGCCCATCTTCCTCCCCAACCTCCTCACTATCCGAATCTGCTGTCAGCTCTGCTGACTGCTGGCGGGCCGCAACAATCCCTCGCTTACACAATTTATAATAGGGTTTGTGGTCCTATGAGAATTTAATGCCTGATTACCTCAGGTGGAGCTGAGACAGTGATGTTAGAGTTGGGGACCGGTTGCAAATACAGATGAAGTTTCACTCGTTTGCCTGCCACTCACCTCCAGCTGTGCAGCCTGATTCCTTATAGATCCAGTCCCCCCAGTCCATGGTCTGGTGGTTGGGGACCTCTGCTATAAATATATAAAAGTTCTCCACTCCCTGGAGTAATTCATCTGCCTGGAATCCACCCTGTATATCGGACATTAACACAATTGAGCGAGTCCAGAGGTATTTCACGAGAAGAGTCCTCCACTCCTCTGCTCACAATGGAATCCCTTATGCCACCAGGCTCAAAATCTTGGGCTTGGACAACCTAGAACTGTACCATCTACGGTCCGACCTAAGCTTACTGCACAAAATTGTCTGCTACAACAAATATTAAATGAAGTGTGCTCAGATGCTGAAATGTACATTAATTGGAGAGAGTGGAAAGGAAAGGTAGAGGTAAGGAGAAAGAGACGAGGCAGGAGAGAAGGAAATAGAAGGGAGGGGAGAAGTAGGAGAGACAGAAGAGAGTGGAAAGAAGAGAGAGGAGAAGGAGAGAGGAAGGGGAAGTAGAGAAGAGAGGGATGGCAGATGGAAGAAAGGTGGTAGGGAGGAGGAGAGAGGGAAAGGAGATAGGATTGCAGTGAAATAGAGTATAATATGGTCTATTGAAGTGTTTCTCAACCTTGGCTACTTGAAGATGTCTGGACTTCAACTCCCAGAATCCCCCAGCCAGCATTCACTGGTCTATTGAAAGCAGAAGAGCAAATGACAGCTGTTCTGAGTTGAGGGAATGGTGTAATAATGGACAATACAAAAAATATGTTCATATGTAATGGTATACACAAGTTATGTGTATGAAATTAAAATAAAATAAAAAACTTTTTTGAAAAAAATAATCATCTGCTACAGCATCCTACCTATCAACGACTACTTCAGCTTCAACCTCAATAACACATGGGCAAACAATAGACGCAAACTCAAGGTAAACCACTCCAAACTCGATTGCAGAAAATACGACTTCAGCTAAAGAGTGGTCAACACATGGAATGCTCTACCTGACTCCGTTGTTATAGCCTCAAACCCTCACAGCTTCAACCACAAACTATCTACCATGGACTTCTCCCCACTCCTAACAGGTCTTTAAGGGGGCGTGAAAAAGCGCGCCAACATCCCTACCATCCTTGTCATACTCTCCACACTTATTTGTACTCATTTCCTTTGTTCATGTCCATGTTTTTTTTTAATTGAAAATTTTAGGAAAAAAAAACTTTTACATATGTTTATCTCCACCCCTACCCTACCCTCCTCACCCAAACCCTACTCCCCAACCTCCCCCCCCCTCAACTTCCCAGAACCAATATAAATCTTTAACAAAGATTTATACCCTGTATTTAAAGTTTATTCTAAAATAAACTTTAAAAAAGTTGGTATCATCTTTCATTTGAGCTTTAACTCCTCTTAGCTAGGCTAAGTCTAAACAGATTATATCATTCCTTGTTTCTTCAGTCATAAACTATCTGGAATTTCTTAGTCCCATATTTATTTTAAGTATAGTCAATCCATCTTCTCCACTCCGGTTTATATCTCTCATTTGAGTGGTCCTTGAGAAATGCTGATTTTTTTAGCCATCTCTGCTAGGTTTGTTCTTTTAATGTCCATTCTTGAATAGTAGGCAAATGTTCATGTCCATGTTCATACTTATGCCTGCTATCTTGTACACGTTTGACAAACTAAATAAATACATTCACAGAAATCTTTCCTTCCCATTCCTTGGCCTACGAATCTAGGAAGGAATTTTACAAGGCTCCCGGTCTCCAACTCATCAACGAGAGTTCAACTCCGAGACGTGTTTTGAATGAAGCATGTTTCTAAGTTACTACCTCACAGCTTTCCCATTGATCTATGGCTTGAGGGATGACCGGAGCACCTTTCCTTCGTGATTCCTGTAATATCTTTCCTGGCAGTGGAAAAAAGAAAAGAAGAAAAGGGCCCTTTGTGATGATTCCTGTTTATTGCACTTAACATTCAGCCCGGATGGTGCTTCCAGAAAGCGTTCCCCATTAGCAGTATGTAGATTTATGCTGCATTTGCTCTGCATATTGAATATTCCCTCCCGCCACTAAATCTGCCTCTTTTTTCTTGTAATCTCCCCGATGTTTACTTTGTCTTAATATACTGGTGAGGTTAAAAAAGCAGCGATGGTGCGACTATTTGTTATCAATTTCCCCAAAGTGTCACTGCTTAATTTCTCCCAGCCTAAATGGGCTTTTTTTTCCTGAAGTGTTTGCAAGAGCCAAATTGAGAGCAAACTTAAGGAACGAGAATAAAAAGGGCTTTTGCTAATTCAGACATTTTCTACCTGAAAAGTCTTCGCTCAGCTGATGTGCTGGGAAAGGGAAAATTGCCCACCCAGAGGCTTCTGTACTGCTTGCCTGATGAGACAGGGAAACCTGCCAGACTTTTGGGGGGGATATATATTTCCAGATCGTATTACCATAATTCATATGCTTTATAAATGTGATTTACTGCACAGCCTGAACCTAGAAGAACGCAGACCTCAAAGTGATTTGATTCGAATTAATTTGGAAGGTAATTGATTCATTAATTAAATCTAACTCATGGGGGGGCTATTTTTCATGTTTTCAATCAGGTCGCTCTTTTGGGTCAGCAGGAAGAAGGCTTGAGATTACCGGTTCAAGACCTTGTGTGTGTGTGTGTGTGTGTGTGTGTGTGTGTGTGTGTAGATGATGCAATAATATGTAAGGTTTTTGCTCTGCATAATTCTGGATTTCTCTAATGCTCGGCTTATTCTGCTTTTGGGTGTTGTAGAGGGGGAGGACAGGCCCAAGAAGTGTATTTCCTCCTAGAAAATCCAGCCATTTTATTTTCAGTTGTTGGAAGAAATGCCCTACTGGGTTCAGTTCCATGTGGGGAAAAAGACCACGACATTCATGGAAATTGCTTGGAACGAAGGTTTATTGACGATGGACAGGACCAGAGGTGGTATTCAGCAGGTTCTGACCAGTTCTGGAGAACCAGTAGCTGAAATTGTGAGTAATTCAGAGAACCGGTAAATACCACCTCTGCCTGCCTCTGCCCCCATCTATTCTCTGCCTCCTGAGTCCCAGCTGATCAGGAGGAAATGGGGATTTTGCAGTAAACTTCCCCTGACATACCCACCAAGCCATGCCCACCAAGCCACGCCCACAGAACTGGTAATAAAAATTTTTGAATCCCACATGGTTTGAGGTCGTGGGGCAAAAAGGGAAGAGATGGATTTGATCTTGTATTCTGATTGGTCGTCAGATTCCCATGGGGCCATGCAGGGCTATCCTGAGTCCCAAGCTTGGTTGAGCTTTTGCTGGGTGATGATGATACAATGAAGGGACTGGACAATTCCTACTATGGCTCTGCCTGAAGGAGGTAGATCTCTGTTAGGTAGAATAGACTGGCTCAGGCCTTAATGGACCCCTTGACGTTTCCAACACGGGAAACTCTAAAATTCCATCAAGAGAAATTTAAAGAAAGTTTTAAGCATCCTGAATATCAGATACCCAAACAAAACAAAACTCAACATTCTGTTCCAGTGGAAGAAAATATTTGAGGATGTGCAAGTAAGATTCTTGTACAGTATTAATTCATAACAGTATCGACAAAAGACCGGGAAGAGAAGACGGATTCAGAATAAAATGTAACGATGGAGAAAGTAATATGACAGCAGTTGAAAAATGAAGTCTAGAGAGAAAGGGAACAGCCTTAATCTCAAATATGCAAAGACATGCAGAAAATTGTCATTTTTCTCAGCAACGGCTTCTTCTAAAACATAGTTATTCATGGGCTCAGTGGCTAAGACTTGTCAAGCTTGTCAATCAGAAATGTCGGCAGTTCGAATCCCTAGTGCAGCGTAATGGAGTGAGCTCCTGTTACTTGTCCCAGCTTCTGCTAACCTAGCAGTTCGAAAGCATGTAAAAATGCAAGTAGAAAAATAGGGACCATCTTGGTGGGAAGGGAACAATGTTCCGTGCGCCTTCGGTGCTGAGTCATGCCAGCCACATGACCATGGAGACGTCTTCGGATAGCGCTGGCTCTTCAGCTTTGGAACGGAGATGAGTACCGCCCCCTAGAGTCAGGAATGACTAGCACATATGTGTGATGGGAACCTTTACCTTTATATATGCCTAAATAGGAACACTCCTCCCCAATTTTTTCTAACAAGCTATACTGTACTGGCCTCTTGACAACTTACTGGAGAAGGATGTTGCTAGGCAACAGACACATTTCTTCCTCCATATATATATATATACACACACACACATATACACATACATACATATGTGTGTGTACTGTATATACTGTATGTACACACAGACACACACACACACACATACACATATACATACATACATATACATATACATATACCCATACCCATACACATACACATACACATATATACACATATATACACATACACACAAACACACACAAACACACACAAACACACACAAATACACACACACACACACACACACACACACACACACACACACACACACAAAGGAGAATTTGTCCTGGAGAGAATTATTTCTCCCCAAGAGAAATAATTGGTTGGTTTTTTGTATTCCGAGGTTTCTTTCAGGGGTGACAGATAGATATTATCCTTTTCCTATCCAAGTTGTCCCCATCACTTTTTATCTACGAATACTTCAAAGAGGGATAATGACTTGCTAAATGCTGGAAACTATAGTAACAAAGAGATTTAGAGGACCAAGCAGGGATTACACTCATCAATTAGAGGCAGTTGGGGAAAGGAGGTTATCTCCTTCTGTAGAAGTTTTGTTCTAGGATATTGATGAGCTTCGCCTACTTAGTCCTTGCCCTTTAGCCAATGGCAGAACCTGGTTAACCTTGAAGCATCCAAAAAACCCCTTTGGTCGCCATGATGTAAAAAAGATGTTGAGACTCTTGAAAGAATGCAGAGAAGAGCAACAAAGAGACTGGAGGCTAAAACATAAAAAGAACGGTTGCAGGAACTGGGTATGTCTAGTTTGATGAAAAGAAGGACTAGGGGAGACATGATAGTAGTGTTCTAATATCTCAGGGGCTGCCCCAAAGAAGAGGGAGTCAAACTATTCTCCAAAGCACCTGAAGGTAGAACAAGAAGCAATATGGCTCTTTCATCCCTCTGCCGTGGCTTCCTGTCGCCAGTCGGCACCACAATTTTGAGAGGAGCTTTCAATTGGGGGGGAGCAGGGCATGCCAGGAAGAGACTCTATGGCAAGGGGCGGGTTTTCCGGTCAGCTCCACAATTGATAGGACTTTCTGTTAGGACAGTTGGAAGAAAAAGGATGCTGCACTAGGAGGAGACTCTATGGTGGAGAAACCAGACTTCTGGTCGGGCTCCAGAATTGAGGGAGGGGGGGCTTCCGGTTAGGACCTTTGTGGCTCTTTCAGTGTTTAAGGTTGCCGAGCCCTGGTCTAGAAGATGCAGAATTTCAGCTACCTTTTGAGCACTGATTGGAAGGAGAGAATGCTGCTGTCTCTGCTTTCGGTATTTTATGCTGGCCTTCATTTCTTTAAGATGTGTGGTCAGGTATATTGCCAAAGGAGTGGGAATCACTTTTGTTGGACAACTATTCTAATCTGGATATGAAAGCTTGAAAGGAGTGAAAGAAATGGGAAAAAGAGAACCCAGTCCTCTCTCAATATAATGAAAATGGAATTAAATTTAATGAAAATATTTTATAATGATACGGCCAGACAGGAAAATAGATTGCAATGACTTCACTTTCCATCAAAAGAGCATTTAGTAATTATGGAACTCCCTGGTATTACAATGAGAAATGGCCATTGGATAAATCATCATTTTTTATTGACCTTTGAGATGAATTGCTTGGAAAATCCTTTGTATCTCAATTCCACTACTATTTTTTTTCAGTGATATGAGTCTATACGTTATCCCTGCAAACCACTCTAATCTGAATTTGATTTTTCTTATAGGACTATAGTTGAAAACCAGTTGGAAGGAGTCTAAATCACTAGCTTATGTCAAGGTTCATGACAGTTTTAATCCTGGTTCAATCCAAACTATGACTCCTCTGAGAATGAAACGGATTCAACATATGATACAACATTTAGGCAAGAAAAACTAAATACACAGGTACAGTATATGAAATGGTGAGAGGGATTAAATATGAGCCAGCCATGTGCAGCAGCTGCCAAAAAAGCCAACACAGTTCTAGGCTGCATAAAGAGGGATAGAATCAAGATCAAGATCATGAAAATGGAATTAAATGTGAAGTGTTAATATCACTTTATAATGCCTTGGTAAGGCCATACTTGGAATCCTGCATCCAGTTTCAGTCGCCATGATGTAGAAAAGATGTGGAGACTCTAGAGAGAGTGCAGAGAAGAGCAACAAAGAGGATTAGAAGGCTGGAGGCTAAAACATATGAAGAACGGTTGCAGGAATTGGGTATGTCTAGTTTAATGAAAAGAAGGACTAGGGGAGACACGATAGCAGTGTTCCAATATCTCAGGGGCTGCCTCAAAGAAGAGGGAGTCAAGCTATTCTCCAAAGCACCTGAGGGTAGAACAAGAAGCAATGGGTGGAAACTAATCAAGGAGAGAAGCAACTTAGAACTGAGGAGAAATTTCCTGACAGTGAGAACAATTAATCAGTGGAACAATCTGCCTCCAGAAGTTGTGAATGCTCCAACACTGGAAGTTTTTAAGAAGACGTTGGATAACCATTTGTCTGAAGTGGTGTAGGGTTTCCTGCCTAAGCAGGGGGTTGGACTAGAGGACCTCCAAGGTCCTTTGCAACTCTTTTAGTCTACTGTATATGCTCCAGAAAAAAATATGGAGGAATCGTGAGCTCTCCCCCATGTCTTCCCTCAGGAGGAGACTATCTGGAATTTCAGAGATGCGATTGCTTTTTGCTGATATGACAGCAGGCAGACACGAGTAAGTGTTTTGATCTGTCTCTGGCTGATAGTATCAGAGTAACAGCTGGGTTTTCAGATATTAAATGTCAGCCAAAAAGGCATAAAACATGCTGGGATTTCTCATGACAAAGAACGGGGAGATTTATCGTTGAATTATTGCGAACCTTCTTCCAGAATCTACAGGCGCAATGGAAAGACAAGGAGGTTACAGATCTCAGCCAGATGGCAGGACCTTCCCCTAGGAATTCAAAGTAGGGTTAGGAAATCTGCTCCCAGAAGAGCCACTGGTTCGGGCCACCTGCTTACAAGCCTAGAGTAGCATTTCTCAACCTTGGTAACTTGGAAGATATCTGGACTCGTGGTATTCCCCATCCAGCCACGCATTAAACTGACTGTAATGGTATGTGAGAAGGACTTTGACAGATGGGGTGAAGAAAGATTGCCTAAGGAACAGTCAGATAAGAGAGGATATAGCCCACAGCTGAATAATGGGCGGACAAAGAGTGGTGTGGTGGCCTAGAGGTGGGGCTCTCGCCTCACAATCAGCAGGATGTGAGTTCAATCCTAGGTAGAGGCAGATATTTCTCTCTCCGGGCACAATGAGAATATATCTGCTGAACAGAACTCCTCATTGGCAACAGGAAAGGCATCTGGCCAGTATCCATTCAGTTGCCCAGACTCCACCCCGCAAAGGTCATTAAAGGGAAATGATCATGAAAGAAGAGACCCTCCCTAGCTTCTCAGGCTGTTGAGGAGACAGTGAGAGATTTGCACTTTGAGACTTACAAGACTGATGTCAGCCATACCAGGTAAATCAGACAAGAAACATAACCAGAGGACTAATTTTTCTTTATTGTAAGACTGCATTAACAGATGCTTGCAAGTCTGAAAGTATGAGTCTCTCACCATCTCTTTAACAGCCTGAGAAGCTGGGTAGGAGTGTTGTGGCCCACTGGTGGCCAGCGGAGCTGGCAGCAGAGTTGAACAGTGAGGAGGTTGGGGAGGAACATGGGCCAGTCCTGGGGGCTGAGGAAAGCTCAGATGAGGGCTCTGCATCAGAGGTAGAGAGGGAGTTAGACAGCAGTGGGGCAGAAGAACAGCTGGAGCCTGTTCCCAGTGGGCGCATGAGCAGAGCTGCCAGAAGACAAGAACAACTAAGAAAGCAGGATTGACTTGGGAGTAAAGCCACACCTTGGAGGTGATTGGCTCCTCCCATAGGAAACAAAAGAGGAGCGAATGGGGAGGGGGCTTTTGCAGGAAACAATTTGTTCCTTCAATCGTTTCAAGAGTAGAAAGTTCTGTGTGTGACTTTAAGAGACTCTGTGCCAAGTGTTGCCTTGCCCTGCCTTTGGAAACTAGTTATTTGGCAACTCTCCAAATGAGATAAGGTGCATGTTGATAAACATTCCTCTGAAAGACTGTTTGCTAAGCCTTGCTGATGGTGAATGAAAGGAATTCACAGTCGTGTAAATAAAAGAGGTTTTGCCGGGACCAAGATTCTGCTTCTGTATGCCACATTTCCTCATCCTGTCCCTCAAGGTCTTTCTCTCCTACCATTTCACTAATCCATGGTTTAACAAATAAGTCACAACCACAACTGTTCACCTGTGATTGATTTTATATGTCATTTTTAAAATTAAAAATCATGGTATATGCAACATGGTAAGCCATAAACCATTTTGAACTGTCAAGATTGGATTCACCCCAATATTATGTGTTGTGGCTTGGTGGCAGACAGTGATAAATAGGTTGGAAATTAGCTAGATGGCAAAAAACTATTTAGCACCCCATGGGTGATCTGTGATCTGAACAGATGGTGGTTTGTGAGGAGACAAATCACATTTGTAAGCCAAAGCAATCTGGATGGAAATGCAAGTGATATTTTGGCTTAAAATCTGAAATCTCTCCAGGCAGAGAGCATTGACTCATACATTTCTTTTCTTTTTTTTATCATTCCAAATATGTTTAGTCTTTGGATATCGATATGGATGGAAACTAATCAAGGAGATAACCAAGCTAGAACTAAGAAGAAATTTCCTAACAGTTAGAACAATTAATCTGTGAAACAATTTGCCTCCAGAACAGTGGTGGGTTCCTACTGGTTTGGACTGGTTTGACCAAATTGGTAGTGGTTTGGCAGCCTGGGTCACTGGAACCAGCAGTGACCCAGGCCTGTCATGCCCCTGAACTGATTTTCTGGGCAGCATCATAGGCACCGCCATCTTGGTTTTTTGCTTCTGTGCATGCACAGAGCAATTTTTTGCACTGCACATGGGCGTGCAGCACACATCAAGCGCACATGTGACCATGAACAAATCGGCAGTAGCAACTGCCAGAACCCACCCCCACTCCAGAAGTTGTGCGTGCTCCAAGAAGAGATTGGACAAACCATTTGTCTGCAATGGTTTTGTCAGGTTTCCATTAAATGCCCTAATTGATTCATGAGCCTCGCTTCAAATTTCAAAAGAGAAACCAGTCATTTATTAGGAGCATTTTGGCAATGCCTATTTTGTGCAGTCAGATCTTAGCTTATTTGAAATATAGCTGAGCTTTACCCCTGTTCCTTCCCTCCCCTCAGTCCAGAGGTGGGTTCCTTCCAGTTCGCAAATATTCGGTAGAACCGGTTCGTCAAATCTACCGAACCGGTTAGAAGAGGTTCCACCAGTGGACCTGGAAAGCAGGCCACACCTACAGAAGAGGTTCCAAATTTTTTTGAAACCCACCACTGGTCCTTGGATATGATTATTCTGCACTATCATGCTCATATTTATAAAACTCAGGGCCTCTGTGAAAGGTAAGAATGACTACTGCGTTTGTGGTGCAATCAGAACATTGCGGGTGTTGAAATTGTTTTAACGCAAACCAAAGATGCCTTTTAAAAAACAAGTTTACATCATATTCTTATGCATGCCAGTGCTGTGTGTGAGGTAATTTGAGGTGGTTCTGACAAGTGTCGTCAGCATCTTCATATCCGGTCACATGGGCAGCAAGCCACTCCCACAAAGGAGGCCCGTGCACTGAACTGTAATGCCAGTAATGCCAGAAGGAACCTACCCCTGCTCCCAGATTTGAGTAAGCTAACTCACCCTATACAATTCCTCTAGTCTCTATGAAACTTTATGTTTTCCTTCCACTTTGTTAGAGTTTGCAGCAATCCAACCAGGACACAAGTAAATAATTTAGCAGGATTCGTTTATATAAGAAACTTCTTTATATACAATAATATAAAGCATGATGCATCTATACAATACCCATGCAGCATGAGCCAGAACCAGAACTCAGAAGCAGAGAATCATGGAAGCAATATAATAGCAATAGCAATAGCAGTTAGACTTATATACCGCTTCATAGGGCTTTCAGCCCTCTCTAAGCGGTTTACAGAGTCAGCATATCGCCCTCACAGTCTGGGTCCTCATTTCACCCACCTCGGAAGGATGGAAGGCTGAGTTAACCTTGAGCTGGTGAGATTTGAACCGCTGAACTGCAGCTGAAGTGGCCTGCAGTACTGCACTCTACCCACTGCGCCACCTCGGCTCTATATAATACAAAGGCTATATTGCAACAACAAAGCAACTCTCATATACAAATCAGACAATCTAAGTCATCTCTAGGCTCCGAGCCGCCTGAGTCATCAAACAAAAATTAAAAATTCCCACTCCTAAATCTGATCCCTTTTCATGCTGAATGGCTATCATAATGAGGATTTTCTCTCTCTCTACAATCTAAGGTTTTTGCTTGTGTCTTTCTGCCATGCCCTATGGTGCCCTTTGTTCATCAGACTGAAGTACCAGTATCATTAAAGGTTACAACAATTGACCAGAAAGTCTTTAAAAACCTATCTGTCATTTATGACTCTGGTGACCTCGCTTGATGCGAAAGAAAACAAATTGCAAAGGCTTCTTTAAATGGTCCACCCTGCGAAGGGGCAGAGGGCTTTGGGAAGTCAGAAGGACATTTTCTTCTAGATGAAGGAAAAAAAATCCATCTTAATTATATTAAGAAAGCCACTTTCTCAACTTGTTTAAAGTGGGATTTGGAGGGGGGGGGGTTGTTTTTAAGAAGGAACCACCTTTATCTACTTTAAAAGCAAACAATTTTTTCACTCTTCGTAGCTTACTCAAAGTCCTTGAAAATTCACTGCTTTCCTGGTAGACTTAATAGCTGTCAGAGTTTGTTGCAGCAATCAAATCCAGAAAGCACACACAGGTAACTGATTCAGCAGGATCCATGTACTTCTCTTTATATAAAATATATGAGACATATAAACAATACCAAGAGTGGTTCTTCCAACGTAGGAGAGAGGAGAGATGGGTTTCCAGTTGAGTTCAGAGTTCAGACTAGACTTAGCTTTAGCACAGACTCAAAGCTACAGAGCTAAGCCACGCCCAGGCTCCAAAGTGTTTCAGCTTGTTACTAGGCCCTTGTTACTAAGTCCCTAAGCCCTATTTCTGTTTGTGAGTATATCTACTCTGACCATAGCAAGTTCTTCCTCTCAGTTTAGCACATGTCCTCGCTAAAATTCTAGGAACAAGCCGACTTCATGAGCACAAGGGAGCCATCTCACGTTCAAATCCAATGTTTATGGGGATTCCCAGTCATCCAGGTCATGGTTGTCCCCAAGGGTGCTTTTTTAAAGAGGCAACTGAACTTCAACAGTTCCAAGAAAGCTCCACACACATTTGCAATACTCAGGTGACTCCAAGGACACAGATAAAGCTCCAGGTGGCCTCAATGACTCACTAAAAGAATGCAAATGTCCAGCTGTCTGCAAGGAGTATAAATCCTTCCATTCCTCATCATCCATGGAAGGAAGGAAGGAAGGAAGGAAGGCTGGAAGGAAGGAAGGAAGGAAGGAAGGAAGGAAGGAAGGAAGGAAGGAAGCTGAAAGGAAGGAAGGAAGGATGGATGGATGGATGGATGGATGGATGGATGGATGGATGGAAGGAAGGAAGGAAGGAAGGAAGGAAGGAAGGAAGGAAGGAAGGTAGGTGAAGGGAATACCAGTAAGAGTTAAAACCAACCAAGCATTGCTGGCATAACAATGCAAGCAAGATAAGTGAATAAGTGGCTGAAATGATCTTATATCTTCATAGTTCAAAACTGGATTCTTATAAACATGAATTGTTGACAGAACGTCGCATCTTCTCACCTCTTGAATGATGGAAGGAAAGCAAATTCCATTTCTTAAAGCCAATCTGGAAACTGTAGATTGCTTGCTGGAATGGAATAACAAGGAACTAACTCTGGATTTTATTTACATATTTGTCTCAACCCTAAGTCGTTTGTTTTACGTTCAGCAGAGTGCATTGTGTTCATCCAGCCGTTGGATTGTGTAAATCGCAACCTTCAGCTCAATGTTTCTAGAAGCTCATTCTATTGTAGTTTGTTTAAAAAGAAAAAGAAAGAAAAACAGAGGAGGATTAAACATCCAATGGCTCATGGTGAATATCTGAACCTGAGCAAGAAAGCTGTTAGCTCAAGGCTGATGCAACCTCTTTGTTTCTGATTCTCCTTCTTCTTTTTCTTCCCCCCCCCCTTACTTCTTATGTTACAGAAATTGCATTCCTTTGTTAACAAGAAATGTAAGCTCCCACCACTTCTTTTCAATCCAGAACTCTCCGGGGCATTGTGAAAGAAAGAAAAAATAACCTTTCACCACCATTACAGGTAATGAAATGAAGGAAAGGGCGGGAAAGGATGGAGATAAAGTAACTTTCTTCAGCAGGAGGCAGATAGGAAAAAAGTAAAAAGAAAAGAGGCCAAAAAGGATGTAATTTTGGCTTACTGCTGAAGAGGCCTTTATGGTCAGTTTTCAATGCAGGGTTCCAAGTTTTACAATTCCTCACACGCATACACACTCACACCACACACATTATCAGCCTTCTTTTTATCCACCCAAAACTTTCTTCTGAAAGGAAAGAAAAAAATAAGTGGGCACTTAAGAGCCTTTAAGGAAGGCCAGGTCAGGGAACAAGTGGCACAGAAACTCTTCCAAGGCAGTTAGGGTATTGTAACAGAATCTTGGAAGCCTGCCAAAAAAGTAGATAAGATAGATAGATAGATAGATAGATAGATAGATAGATAGATAGATAGATAGATAGATGGATGGATGGATGGATGGATGGATGGATGGATGGATGGATGGATGGATGGATGGAGGGATGGAGGGAGGGAGGGAGGGATGGAGGGATGGAGGGAGGGATGGAGGGATGGAGGGATGGATGGAAGGATGATGGATGGAGGTAGGTAGGTAAGTGGATGGATGGGTGGATGATAGATGGATAGGTGGATGATTGATGGATGGATGATAGATGGATGATGGATGGATGGATGGATGGATGGATGGATGATGGATGGATGGATGGATGGATGATAGATGGATGGATGGATGAATGATAGATGGATGGATGGATGATAGATGGATAGATGATAGATTGATGGATGTGGGTGGGTGGGTGGGTAGGGAGAGACAGACAGACAGACAGACAGACAGACAGACAGACAGACAGACAGACATTGGTGGTATTCAGCCAGTTCAGACTGGTTCGGGTGAACTGGTTGTGACGACCTGCGACCCAACTTCCCCGACTCTATATCGTCCTGTTTAGCCACGTTTTCCAAGACACACACACATGTGCAAGCCACGCATGCAAGCAAAGCACATGTGCAGAAGGCATGCACAAACAATTTTGGTGAATGGCAAGCTGGCAAAAGTATGTGAAACTCCCCTCTGGATAGATAGCAAACTGGTTTCAGAAGAGTTTGGGAGAAGGAAATGAAGAATGGCTCACACCAGTCCAATAACGGCCTTTGTTAAGGATCACACTGTGGTGATATGTGTATGAAAGCAGAAACTCTTGGTCATTTTTATCACTGTAGAACAGGGATGTTCCAGAGTCATCCTGGGCCATTTAGAAGGTCCGTCTGGTTTCTGAGTTTTTTCCACTTAAAATTTCCTTTACCCAGTTGAGTGATACCAAAGTGGCTTGATCTTTATAAAAGAAATACTCCAAGATCATGCTTATTTAAGAGGCTTTAATGACATGCAATTAAAAGCAAGTTACCCTCTAAATTAGAAGTCAAATTTATGACTACTCTGTAGACATTTCTGGCAAGATAAATAATGCAGGGGATTGCTGCTGCAACCCAGCATGGCATCTACCATTAATATCACTCGTGGACAGAGTTCATAAAAGTCTCAGGGAAAATTACAACACTCAGGGCTGAAATATGAAGGAATCCTATATGGGGATGGTTTCCCTTACACCCATCACTTGATAATGGGATTTCTCTGACAATCTTATTACCAGCTTATGTTGTACATCACTAGCAAAGCAAGTATTTGTCACTGCTAATAGTTGGCAGCTGGACTATCCAATGTATGCTCCCCCCCTTGAAAACTGGTAGTTGGGGTGAAGTCTTGTCACTTGGATGAACGGCATATCTGGATCATCAGGATTTAATTTTACAGTTGGTTTCAAACTTGGGAGTTGAGAGATAAGAAGTTGGCATGGAGCTGGCTTTCATTCTTAAGAGGACAGAAGAAGATATAAATGTATTATGGATAGCTGGAATCAACAGTCATTCCTTTACCTGGTGCAGACATTACCATCACTTATTGCATTATTACTAGCCGATAACCCAGCATTGCCCGGGTATTTATTTATAGAGGGAAAATGTCTGGACCAAACATTATTTCTAATGTTGGATTTTCCCCCTCACCAGAGGGAGACCCCTTGTGGAGTACTGTGAAGCTGTTGTGTGACAACTCCACTGAGCTACATGGTAGAAGCCATTTTACGGCAGTACAGTGGAAGCCGTTTTAAGGCACAACAGGCTCTATCTTAACAGAACACACACACCGAGATATTTTAGGGGTGTCTTACCCCCACAGTATTTGTTTCCAGAGAGTAAGTCATCTGTGTACCAAGTTTGGTTGAAATTGCATTCCAAAATCCTACTCCTTCTAATCGCCCCTCCCATTGACTATACTTAAAGAAACAGCATAATGAAATAAGAGAATGTGTGGCTGTGGTTGACCTCGGGGAGCTGGGCGGGCATGTCTGACTGGGTGGGTGTGGCCAACTGGGTGGGTGTGGCCAGCTTGATGCTACACCCCAAACTGCTGGCATGTTTTTTCTTCGCATTGGGTAGACCGGGCCAAAGTGACATGGACCAGCCCCTTACATTTTCCAGGACGATCCCGCGGGCTGGATTCAGCCACATTGTGGCCCGAATGTGGCCCGCGGGCCTTGAGTTTGGCACTCCTGGCTTAGAGACTGAACAATAACAACAGGTCCACTGGAATGAATAGAACTTAAGAATTATGAGACTGCCCCAAGTGATTGCATTTACATTACATTACATTTGCTTTAAGCATGACTAAACCTAGATCATTTTTGTAGGTAGAAAATAGAAATATTTTGCCTCTCAGGGTGAATCTGTGATGGCTTGATCATGTCATCGCTTGGCCACAAGATCGTCATTTGATCTGTAGCTTATTGTAGCTTCTTTACATTTCTGAACAGTTGTTGCAACATCCAAAGCAAAGTTAATAACTGTGACTGTTAGAAATGACAAGTATTGACATGTATAACTTGGAGCAAATGTTGCCATTGTCTTTTTAATTTTCAGAGATCTGTACAAATAAGCTATGCCTGTTGCATCTCTTCCTCCACCAAAATTCATCGTCTTCACAAAAGCTCTTGACAATCTTTTTCCGTTGTGCAGTGAATAGCCTTGTGAAAATCCCAGAGCTAATGCGTCAATTTAGTTTCACTCGTTATCCTATTAAGTGCTCTTGGCTTTAACAAAAATAATTGTGTGTTCAAGAAAGTGAGACATGATAACACTAGCTAGAGATGGATCTAATGGAGGCTTGTTAGCTATGGCATCACTCAGGGGTTGTGTGTGTGTGTGTGTCTGTGTGAAATTATCTTGGTCTCCATCAGAAAAGAATGGTTTTAAGGTTGTTGTTTTTTTTAGAGATAGTTGAGTTGAGGCTATCCATCATTGGAAGGGTCAAAAAAGATCTCTCATTTTCAACCACTTGCACATTTTTGTGGATTTCACAGGTCCTTCCCTTCCTTCATTATCCTCAGATTCATTTCCCCTCTTGACTCTTCATTGCTATAAATTGGGAAAACACATGATTTTTGCTGGTAATGTCATGAACCCAACAATGGGACCTTGAAACAAACACTTTGTGGATTGCAGTAGAATTAAGGGCAAATGATGGCAAGGATGTTGGAGACAAAAAGAAGAAAATTGGCACCACGTTATGGGGAAAAAATAACTTCAGCACAGTCTCGACTTTCATTCACCTTTGGTTCCCAGCTCAGCTTCATTCCTGACAACAAGCTTAGACGTTTGATTAGTCTGTAGGGTTAAAGAGAGTCAAAATTGCTTTCCTACCATCCCTAACCTTAACCCAGCAGTGGATTGCACATTTCATTACAACCGGTTCCCCAGCTGCACAGGCGGCTTCTGTGCATGCGCCTGGCCTTCCACATATGCGCTTTGCTCGCATGGGTGCATGCCAGTGGTGGGATTCAATTTTTTTTTACTACTGGTTCTGTAAGCGTGGCTTGGTGGGTGTGGCATGGCTTGGTGGGCGTGGCAGAGGGAGGATACTGCAAAATCCCCATTCCCTCCCAATCAGCTGGGAGTCGAGAGGCAGAGAATAGATGGGGGCGGGGCCAGCCAGAGGTGGTATCTACCGGTTCTCCTAACTACTCAAATTTTCCATTACCAGTTTTCCAGAACTGGTCAGAACCTGCTGATTAACATCTCTAGCGCACCCCTTCCA